>NW_027063503.1:0-33136 GCF_032884065.1 Artemia franciscana | reverse complement strand
TATAAATGACGACCTGGACACAGGGACACAACTACAACAGGGACGCCGGGGGCACAGGGGGATATATAAATGACGACGGGGACACAGGGAATGTTCGATTAGCAATCATCATCAACAAAGCTCAAGGGCAATCGTTAGAAAAATGCGGTATAGATATGAATACGGATTGTTTTCCCATGGACAATTATTATGTTGCATGTTCAAGAGTTGGTAAACCTGGCAATCTATTTATATGGACACACAATAGGACAGCAGAGAATGTTGCATATTCGCAAGTTTTACGTAGTTAAATATATATATATATTTATATATATATAAAAATAAGTTGTCTGTGTGTCGAGTGACGTCATGTTTGTGTGTCGACTGACGTCATGTTTGTCGACTGACGAAATTACAGATCGGGACGCAAATGACGACCGGGACATCTATCTATCTATATATATAAAAATAAGTTGTCTGTCTGTCTGTGGGTCTGTGGATCTGTGGATCAGGTGACGTCATGTTTCGGCTGACGTCATGAAATTAGTTGCCGTCATTTTTGTTATGACGATGCTTAGTATATTGTAAAACACATTAATTTGGTTAATAATATACCATTTAAAACACCAAAATGAACATGCTGGAGTAGTCACTCGGTGAGAGAGGGTGTCAGAACGGAGAATGAAGGTCCCAGGTTCAAATCCTGGTTAGGCTAAAAAAGGTAAAAAACTAAAACCTAAAAAAAAAACTGAAAAAACTAAAAAAAGGCAAAAACTACATATATATTTATTCATATTTCTTTAGTTTTCTTTTTCTCTATTATTTTTCAGGTTTTTCCTTTTTTTAGTTTTTTTCTTTTTTAGTTTTAGTTTTTTTTTAGTTTTTTACCTTTTTTTAGTTTTTTTTAGTTTTTTTAGTTTTTTAGCTTTTTTAGTTTTTTTATTAGTTTTTATTTTTTTGTAGTTTTTGCCTTTTTTTATTTTTTTCAGTTTTTTTTTAGTTATTAGATTTTTACCTTTTTTTAGTTTTTTTTAGTTTTTTAGCTTTTTTAGTTTTTTTTCTTTTTAGTTTTTTTTGTAGTTTTTACCTTTTTTAGTTTTTTTCTTCTTTTGTATTAGTGTGAAATAATTCAGACGTCATATGCGAACAAACATGACGTCACCTGATCCACAGATCCACACACAGACAACTTATTTTTATATCTATACTAGCTGTTGGGGTGGCGCTTCGCGCCACCCCAACACCTAGTTGGTGGGGGCGCTTCGCGCCCCCCCCAAGCCCCCCCGCGCGCGTAAGTCGTTACGCGCCATAATAGTTACGCGCCATTGTAGTTGTGTCCCTATGTCCCACCTGTGAATATAGATATATATATATATATATGGTTTTAACTACGTAAAACTTGCGAATATACAACATTCTTTGCTGTCCCATTGTCTTTGCATATAAATAGATTGTCAGGTTATCCCCCTGTTTCCCCCGGTGTCCCCGTTGTAGTTGTGTCCCTGTGTCCCGGTCGTCATTTATATTCCCTGTGTCCCGGGTCCCGGTCATCATTTGTATCCCGGTGTCCCGGTCTGTATATACATTCGTTTTTTAGTTTTGTTTTTCTCCTTTATTTTTTTCCTTTTTTTTTCTTTTTTAGCTTATTTAGATTTTTAGATTTTTTAGTTTTTTTATTAGTTTTTAGTTTTTATTTCTTTTTAGTTTTTTTGTCCCGGTCGTCATTTATATCCCCCTGTTTCCCCCGGTGTCCTCGTTGTAGTTGTGTCCCTGTGTCCCGGTCGTTATTTATATTCCCTGTGTCCCGGTCGTCATTTGTATCCCGGTGTACCGGTCTGTATATACATTCGTTTTTAGTTTTGTTTTTCTCCTTTATTTTTTTCCTTTTTTTTTCTTTTTTAGTTTATTTAGATTTTTAGATTTTTTAGTTTTTTTATTAGTTTTTAGTTTTTTTTTCTTTTTAGTTTTTTGTAGTTTTTACCTTCTTTTAGTTTTGTTAATTTTTTTTTTTACTTGTGTCTTGGTCGTCATTTATACTCCTGTGTCCCGGTGCTTTGTTGATTGCTAATCGAACATTCCTTTTGTCCTGGTCGCTTTCTCTTTGAGTGTCGTCATTTATTTTTTTCTTTTTTAGTTCTTTTAGTTTTTACCTTTTTTAGTTTTTTTTTAGTTTTTAGTTTTTTTAGTTTTTTACCTTTTTTTAGTTTTTTTAGTTTTTTAGCTTTTTTATTTTTTTTATTAGTTTTTAGTTTTTTTGTAGTTTTTGCCTTTTTTTTAGTTTTTTTAGTTTTTTAGCTTTTTTATTAGTTTTTAGTTTTTTTTGTAGTTTTTGCCTTTTTTTAGTTTTTTCAGTTTTGACGTCACCTGATCCAGTTTTTTCAGGTGACGTCACCTGATCCACGATCCACAGATCCACAGACAACTTATTTTTATATATATAGATAGTTTTTTTTTTTTTACTTATGTCCTGGTCGTCATTTATACTCCCTGTGTCCCGGTGCTTTGTTGATTGATAATCGAACATTCCTTTTGTCCTGGTCGCTTTCTCTTTGAGTGTCGTCATTTATTAGTTTTTCCCTTTTTTTTTAGTTTTTTATTGGTTTTTACCTTTATTTTAGCTTATTTTTCAGTTTTTTTCCTTTTTTTTAGTTTTTTTTTATTTTTTATTTTTTTTAGTTTTTTACCTTTTTTTAGTTTTTTTAGTTTTTTTAGTTTTTTAGCTTTTTTACTTTTTTTATTAGTTTTTAGTTTTTTTTTGTAGTTTTTGCCTTTTTTTAGTTTTTTCAGTTTTTTTTTTAGTTTTTTATTGGTTTTTACCTTTATAGTTTTTTTAGTTTTTTAGCTTTTTTATTTTTTTTATTAGTTTTTAGTTTTTTTTGTAGTTTTTGCCTTTTTTAGTTTTTTCAGTTTTGACGTCACCTAATCCAGTTTTTTCAGGTGACGTCACCTGACACATCCATCCATCCATCCACAGACAACTTATTTTTATATATATCTACTAGCTGTTGGGGTGGCGCTTCGCGCCACCCCAACACCTAGTTGGTGGGGGCGCTTCGCGCCCCCCCCAAGCCCCCCCGCGCGCGTAAGTCGTTACGCGCCATAATAGTTACGCGCCATTGTAGTTGTGTCCCTATGTCCCACCTGTGAATATAGATAGATATATATATATGGTTTTAACTACGTAAAACTTGCGAATATACAACATTCTTTGCTGTCCCATTGTCTTTGCATATAAATAGATTGTCAGGTTTACCGACTCTTGAACATGCAACATATAATGGTCCATGGGAAAACAATCTGTATTCAGATCTATACCTCATGATTCTAATGATTGCCCTTGAGCTTTGTTGATGGTGATTGCTAATCGACCATTCCCTGTCCCGGTGTCCCGGTCGTCATTTACATCCCCCTGTTTCCCCCGGTGTCCCCGTTGTAGTTGTGTCCCTGTGTCCCGGTCGTCATTTATATTCCCTGTGTCCCGGGTCCCGGTCGTCATTTGTATCCCGGTGTCCCGGTCTGTATATACATTCGTTTTTTAGTTTTGTTTTTCTCCTTTATTTTTTTCCTTTTTTTTTCTTTTTTAGCTTATTTAGATTTTTTAGATTTTTTAGTTTTTTTATTAGTTTTTAGTTTTTTTTTCTTTTTAGTTTTTTTGTCCGGTCGTCATTTATATCCCCCTGTTTCCCCCGGTGTCCCCGTTGTAGTTGTGTCCCTGTGGTCCCGGTCGTCATTTATATTCCCTGTGTCCCGGTCGTCATTTTGTATCCCGGTGTACCGGAGTTGTGTCCCTGTGTCCCGGTCGTCATTTATATTCCCTGTGTCCCGGGTCCCGGTCGTCATTTGTATCCCGGTGTCCCGGTCTGTATATACATTCGTTTTTTAGTTTTGTTTTTCTCCTTTATTTTTTTCCTTTTTTTTTCTTTTTTAGCTTATTTAGATTTTTAGATTTTTTAGTTTTTTTATTAGTTTTTAGTTTTTTTTTCTTTTTAGTTTTTTTGTCCCGGTCGTCATTTATATCCCCCTGTTTCCCCCGGGTCGTCATTTATACTCCCTGTGTCCCGGTGCTTTGTTGATTGCTAATCGAACATTCCTTTTGTCCTGGTCGCTTTCTCTTTGAGTGTCGTCATTTATTTTTTTCTTTTTTAGTTCTTTTAGTTTTTACCTTTTTTAGTTTTTTTTAGTTTTTAGTTTTTTTAGTTTTTTACCTTTTTTTAGTTTTTTTAGTTTTTTTTAGTTTTTTAGCTTTTTTATTTTTTTTATTAGTTTTTAGTTTTTTGTAGTTTTTGCCTTTTTTTTTAGTTTTTTTAGTTTTTTAGCTTTTTTATTAGTTTTTAGTTTTTTTTTGTAGTTTTTGCCTTTTTTTAGTTTTTTTAGTTTTTTAGCTTTTTATTTTTTTTATTAGTTTTTAGTTTTTTTTTGTAGTTTTTGCCTTTTTTTTCTCTTTGAGTGTCGTCATTTATTAGTTTTTTCCTTTTTTTTTTTAGTTTTTTATTGGTTTTTACCTTTATTTTAGCTTATTTTTCAGTTTTTTCCTTTTTTTTAGTTTTTTTTATTTTTATTTTTTTTAGTTTTTTACCTTTTTTTAGTTTTTTTAGTTTTTTAGCTTTTTTACTTTTTTTATTAGTTTTTAGTTTTTTTTGTAGTTTTTGCCTTTTTTTAGTTTTTTCAGTTTTTTTTTTAGTTTTTTATTGGTTTTTACCTTTATAGTTTTTTAGTTTTTAGCTTTTTTATTTTTTTTATTAGTTTTTAGTTTTTTGTAGTTTTTGCCTTTTTTTAGTTTTTTCAGTTTTGACGTCACCTGATCCAGTTTTTTCAGGTGACGTCACCTGACACATCCATCCATCCATCCATCCACAGACAACTTATTTTATATATATAGATATATATAAAAATAAGTTGTCTGTCCCGTTACGCCAGATTATATCTTCTACATATATAAAAGAAAACAAACTAGAATGTAAAAACTGGAAATTGCATAAATATTTCAAAATATTTTGACAATTGATTAAAGTAATTCGGAAAAAGAAAAATGGTAAAAAACTAAAAAAAAAACTAAAAAGAAAAAACTAAAAAAAAAATAAAAATTAAAAAGATTAAAAAAAGAAAAAAACCTAAAAAGAAAAAACGTACAAAAATAAAAAGATAAAAAACTAAAAAAAAACTATAAAAAGCTAAAAAACTAAAAAAAAAAGAAAAAACAAAAAAAACTGGGAATTGCACAAATATTTCAATATATTTTGACAATAGATTAAAGTAATCCGAAAACCTTAAAACAGATACACCAAATTTGAGGTTTAATATAAATTGTGGGAGCTTTAGCATGCTGGCACGTAAAGATTTTTCCATTTTCAACAAAGTTTTTTTTCATTTTCTCTATCACTCCATGTTAATCACATATTCAATAATACAATATGTACTAATAGTTACCGTAGCAGATTAGATTTGAAGTTCTCTTTCGAATTCGGAGGATGCATATATATATATATATCTATATATATAAAATAAGTTGTCTGTCTGTGGATGTGTGGATGGATGTGTGGATGGATGTGTCAGGTGACGTCACCTGAAAAAACTGGATTAGGTGACGTCAAAACTGAAAAAACTAAAAAAAGGCAAAAAACTACAAAAAAAAACTAAAAACTAATAAAAAAAATAAAAAAGCTAAAAAACTAAAAAAACTATAAAGGTAAAAAACCAATAAAAAACTAAAAAAAAAACTAAAAAAACTAAAAAAAGGCAAAAAACTACAAAAAAAAACTAAAAACTAATAAAAAAAGTAAAAAAAGCTAAAAAACTAAAAAAACTAAAAAAACTAAAAAAAAGGTAAAAAACTAAAAAAAATAAAAAATAAAAAAAAAACTAAAAAAAAGAAAAAACTGAAAAATAAGCTAAAATAAAAGGTAAAAACCAATAAAAAACTAAAAAAAAAAGGAAAAAAACTAATAAATGACGACACTCAAAGAGAAAGCGACCAGGACAAAAAACTAAAAAAAAAGGCAAAAACTACAAAAAAAACTAAAAACTAATAAAAAAAATAAAAAAGCTAAAAAACTAAAAAAACTAAAAAAAGGTAAAAAACTAAAAAAACTAAAAACTAAAAAAAAACTAAAAAAGGTAAAAACTAAAAGAACTAAAAAAGAAAAAAATAAATGACGACACTCAAAGAGAAAGCGACCAGGACAAAAGGAATGTTCGATTAGCAATCAACAAAGCACCGGGACACAGGGAGTATAAATGACGACCAGGACACAAGTAAAAAAAAAATTAACAAAACTAAAAAGAAGGTAAAAACTACAAAAAAACTAAAAAGAAAAAAAAACTAAAAACTAATAAAAAAACTAAAAAATCTAAAAATCTAAATAAACTAAAAAAGAAAAAAAAAGGAAAAAAATAAAGGAGAAAAACAAAACTAAAAAACGAATGTATATACAGACCGGTACACCGGGATACAAATGACGACCGGGACACAGGGAATATAAATAACGACCGGGACACAGGGACACAACTACAACGGGGACACGGGGGAAACAGGGGATATAAATGACGACCGGGACAAAAAAACTAAAAAGAAATAAAAACTAAAAACTAATAAAAAAAAACTAAAAAATCTAAAAATCTAAATAAGCTAAAAAAGAAAAAAAAAAGGAAAAAAATAAAGGAGAAAAACAAACTAAAAAACGAATGTATATACAGACCGGGACACCGGGATACAAATGATGACCGGGACCCGGGACACAGGGAATATAAATGACGACCGGGACACAGGGACACAACTACAACGGGGACACCGGGGGAAACAGGGGGATAACCTGACAATCTATTTATATGCAAAGACAATGGGACAGCAAAGAATGTTGTATATTCGCAAGTTTTCGTAGTTAAAACCATATATATATATATATATATCTATATTCACAGGTGGGGACATAGGGACACAACTACAATGGCGCGTAACTATTATGGCGCGTAACGACTTACCGCGCGGGGGGGCTTGGGGGGGGCGCGAAGCGCCCCCACCAACTAGGTGGTTGGGGTGGCGCGAAGCGCCACCCCAACAGCTAGTATATATATATATATATATATATATATCTATCTATATTCACAGGTGGGACATAGGGACACAACTACAATGGCGCGTAACTAATATGGCGCGTAACGACTTACGAGCACGGGGGGGCTTGGGGGGGGCGCGAAGCGCCCCCACCAACTAGGTGTTGGGGTGGCGCGAAGCGCCACCCCAACAGCTAGTCTATATATATAAAAATAAGTTGTCTGTCCGTTACGCTAGATTATATCTTCTATATATATAAAAGAAAACAAACTAGAATGTAAAAACTGGAAATTGCATAAATATTTCGAAATATTTTGACAATAGATTAAAGTAATTCGAAAAAAGAAAAATGGTAAAAAACTAAAAAAAAAAAAAACTAAAAGAAAAACTAAAAAAAAAATTAAAAATTAAAAAAATTAAAAAAAGAAAAAACCTAAAAATAAAAAACGTAAAAAAAATAAAAAAGATAAAAAACTAAAAAAAAAACTAAAAAAAGCTAAAAAACTAAAATAAGAAAAAACTAAAAAAAAACTGGGAATTGCACAAATATTTCAACATATTTTGACAATAGATTAAAGTAATTCGAAAACCTTAAAACAGATAACCCAAATATTGAGGTTTAATATAAATTGTTGGAGCTTTAGCATGCTTGGCACGTAAAGATTTTTCCAAGTGTCAATGTTAGAATGAACATTGACAAATTGAAGAAAACAAATCAATAAAAAGAAGAAACTAAAAAAAAGAAAAAACAAAAAAGAAAAAAAAAACTAAAGAAGAAACTGTATCTATATATATAAAAATCTATATATATATAAAAATAAGTTGTCTGTCTTTATGTCTGTTAAACTATGTCTGTTACGCCAGATTATATCTTATCTATATATAAAAATAAGTTGTATGTATTTTTGTATTGAGGGTTTGCATATGACGTCTGAAAATAAAGAAGAAAAAGAAAACTGAAATAAGAAAAATGGCAAAAAACTAAAAAAAAAAAAATAAAAAGAAAAAACTAAAAAAAATATAAAAATTAAAAAAAGTTAAAAAAGAAAAAACTTAAAAAGAAAAATGTAAAAAAAATAAAAAAATAAAAAGGTAAAAAACTAAAAAGAAAAAACTAAAAAAAAGCTAAACAACTAAAAAAAGAAAAAACTAAAAAAAACTGGGAATTGCACAAATATTTCAATATATTTTGACAAAAGATTAAGGTAATTCGAAAATCTTAAAACAGATACCCCAAATTTTGAGGTTTATTATAAATTGTTGGAGCTTTAGCTTGCTTGGCACGTAAAGATTTTTTCAAGTGTCAATATTAGAATGAACATTGACAAATTGAAGAAAACAAATCAATAAAAAGAAGAAACTTAAAAAAGAAAAAAACTAAGAAAAGAAAAAACTAAAAAAGAAAAAAAACTGAAATGAAACTGTATCTATCTATATATATAAAAATAAGTTGTCTGTGTGTGGATCTGTGTGTGGATCAGGTGACGTCATGTTTGTCCGCATATGACGTCTGAATTATTTCAAACTAATACAAAAGAAGAAAAAAACTAAAAAAGGTAAAAACTACAAAAAAAACTAAAAAGAAAAAAAAAACTAAAAAAGCTAAAAAACTAAAAAAAAACTAAAAAAAGGTAAAAATCTAATAACTAAAAAAAACTGAAAAAAATAAAAAAAGGCAAAAACTACAAAAAAAATAAAAACTAATAAAAAAACTAAAAAAGCTAAAAAACTAAAAAAAACTAAAAAAAAACTAAAAAAAGGTAAAAAACTAAAAACTAAAAAAGAAAAAAACTAAAAAAAAGGAAAAAAACTGAAAAATAAAAGAGAAAAAGAAAACTAAAAAAATATGAATAAATATATATAAAAATAAGTTGTTTGTGGGTTATGTCTGTCTGTCTGTCTGTCGAGTGACGTCGTGTTTGTCCGCATATGACGTCTGAATTATTTCACACTAATACAAAAGAAGAAAAAAAACTAAAAAAGGTAAAAACTACAAAAAAACTAAAAAGAAAAAAAAAACTAAAAAAGCTAAAAAACTAAAAAAAAACTAAAAAAGGTAAAAAACTAAAAACTAAAAAAAACTGAAAAAACTAAAAAAAAGGCAAAAACTAAAAAAAAACTAAAAACTAATAAAAAAACTAAAAAAGCTAAAAAACTAAAAAAACTAAAAAAACTAAAAAAAGGTAAAAAACAAAAAAAAACTAAAAACTAAAAAAGAAAAAACTAAAAAAAAGGAAAAAACTGAAAAATAAGAGAAAAAGAAAACTAAAAAAATATTAATAAATATAAAAAATATAATTATAAATATAATATAAATTAGCAATCAACAAAGCACCGAGACACAAATGACGACCGGGACACAGGGAGTATAAATGACGACCAGGACATAAGTAAAAAAAAAAAAACTAAAAAAACTAAAAAAATGGTAAAAACTACAAAAAAAACTAAAAACTAATAAAAAAACTAAAAAATCTAAAAATCTAAATAAACTAAAAAAGAAAAAAAAGAAAAAAGGAAAAAAATAAAGGAGAAAAACAAAACTAAAAAACAAATGTATATACAGACCGGGACACCGGGATACAAATGACGACCGGGACACAGGGAATATAAATAACGACCGGGACACAGGGACACAACTACAATGGGGACGCCGGGGGGCACAGGGGGATATAAATGACGACCGGGACACCGGGACACAAGGAATATAAATGACGCCCGGGACACTCAAAGAGAAATCACAGACTGGAACACTGGGACACAGGGAATATAAATGACGACCGGGACACAGGGACATAACTACAAAGGGGACGCCGGGGTGCACAGGGGGATATATAAATGACGATGGCGACTCAGGGAATGGTCGATTAGCAATCACCATCAACAAAGCTCAAGGGCAATCATTAGAATCATGAGGTATAGATCTGAATACGGATTGTTTTCCCATGGACCATTATATGTTGCATGTTCAAGAGTCGGTAAACCTGACAATCTATTTATATGCACAGACAATGGGACAGCAAAGAATGTTGTATATTCGCAAGTTTTACGTAGTTAAAAACATATATATATATCTATACTAGCTGTTGGGGTGGCGCTTCGCGCCACCCCAACACCTAGTTGGTGGGGGCGCTTCGCGCCCCCCCCAAGCCCCCCCGCGCGCGTAAGTCGTTACGCGCCATAATAGTTACGCGCCATTGTAGTTGTGTCCCTATGTCCCACCTGTGAATATAGATATATATATATATATATGGTTTTAACTACGTAAAACTTGCGAATATACAACATTCTTTGCTGTCCCATTGTCTTTGCATATAAATAGATTGTCAGGTTATCCCCCTGTTTCCCCCGGTGTCCCCGTTGTAGTTGTGTCCCTGTGTCCCGGTCGTCATTTATATTCCCTGTGTCCCGGGTCCCGGTCATCATTTGTATCCCGGTGTCCCGGTCTGTATATACATTCGTTTTTTAGTTTTGTTTTTCTCCTTTATTTTTTTCCTTTTTTTTTCTTTTTTAGCTTATTTAGATTTTTAGATTTTTTAGTTTTTTTTATTAGTTTTTAGTTTTTATTTCTTTTTAGTTTTTTTGTCCCGGTCGTCATTTATATCCCCCTGTTTCCCCCGGTGTCCCCGTTGTAGTTGTGTCCCTGTGTCCCGGTCGTTATTTATATTCCCTGTGTCCCGGTCGTCATTTGTATCCCGGTGTACCGGTCTGTATATACATTCGTTTTTTAGTTTTGTTTTTCTCCTTTATTTTTTTCCTTTTTTTTTCTTTTTTAGTTTATTTAGATTTTTAGATTTTTTAGTTTTTTTATTAGTTTTTAGTTTTTTTTTCTTTTTAGTTTTTTTGTAGTTTTTACCTTCTTTTTAGTTTTGTTAATTTTTTTTTTTTACTTGTGTCCTGGTCGTCATTTATACTCCCTGTGTCCCGGTGCTTTGTTGATTGCTAATCGAACATTCCTTTTGTCCTGGTCGCTTTCTCTTTGAGTGTCGTCATTTATTTTTTTCTTTTTTAGTTCTTTTAGTTTTTACCTTTTTTAGTTTTTTTTTAGTTTTTAGTTTTTTTAGTTTTTTACCTTTTTTTAGTTTTTTTAGTTTTTTAGCTTTTTTATTTTTTTTATTAGTTTTTAGTTTTTTTGTAGTTTTTGCCTTTTTTTTTAGTTTTTTGTCCTGGTCGCTTTCTCTTTGAGTGTCGTCATTTATTAGTTTTTTCCTTTTTTTTTTTAGTTTTTTATTGGTTTTTACCTTTATTTTAGCTTATTTTTCAGTTTTTTCCTTTTTTTTAGTTTTTTTTTATTTTTTATTTTTTTTAGTTTTTTACCTTTTTTTAGTTTTTTTAGTTTTTTTAGTTTTTTAGCTTTTTTACTTTTTTTATTAGTTTTTAGTTTTTTTTTGTAGTTTTTGCCTTTTTTTAGTTTTTTCAGTTTTTTTTTTAGTTTTTTATTGGTTTTTTACCTTTATAGTTTTTTTAGTTTTTTAGCTTTTTTATTTTTTTTATTAGATTTTAGTTTTTTTTGTAGTTTTTGCCTTTTTTTAGTTTTTTCAGTTTTGACGTCACCTAATCCAGTTTTTTCAGGTGACGTCACCTGACACATCCATCCACACATCCATCCATCCATCCATCCACAGACAACTTATTTTTATATATATAGATATATAAAAATAAGTTGTCTGTCCGTTACGCCAGATTATATCTTCTATATATATAAAAGAAAACAAACTAGAATGTAAAAACTGGAAATTGCATAAATATTTCGAAATATTTTGACAATAGATTAAAGTAATTCGAAAAAAGAAAAATGGTAAAAAACTAAAAAAAACTAAAAAGAAAAAACTAAAAAAAATAAAAATTGAAAAAATTAAAAAAAGAAAAAACCTAAAAAGATAAAACATAAAAAAATAAAAAAGACAAAAAACTAAAAAAAAAAACAAAAAAAGCTAAAAAAAAAACCAAAAAAGAAAAAAAACTGAAAAAGAAACTGTATCTATATATCTATCTATCTATCTATATATCTATATATATAAAAATAAGTTGTCTGTGTGTGGATCTGTGGATCAGGTGACGTCATGTTTGTTCGCATATGACGTCTGAATTATTTCACACTAATACAAAAGAAGAAAAAAACTAAAAAAGGTAAAAACTACAAAAAAAACTAAAAAGAAAAAAAAACTAAAAAAGCTAAAAAACTAAAAAAAACTAAAAAAAGGTAAAAATCTAATAACTAAAAAAAAACTGAAAAAAATAAAAAAAGGCAAAAACTACAAAAAAAATAAAAACTAATAAAAAAACTAAAAAAGCTAAAAAACTAAAAAAACTAAAAAAAACTAAAAAAAGGTAAAAAAAACTAAAAAAAAACTAAAAACTAAAAAAGAAAAAAACTAAAAAAAAGGAAAAAACTGAAAAATAAAAGAGAAAAAGAAAACTAAAAAAATATGAATAAATATATATAAAAATAAGTTGTTTGGGGGTTATGTCTGTCTGTCTGTCTGTCGAGTGACGTCGTGTTTGTCCGCATATGACGTCTGAATTATTTCACACTAATACAAAAGAAGAAAAAAAACTAAAAAAGGTAAAAACTACAAAAAAAACTAAAAAGAAAAAAAAACTAAAAAAGCTAAAAAACTAAAAAAACTGAAAAAAGGTAAAAAACTAAAAACTAAAAAAACTGAAAAAACTAAAAAAAGGCAAAAACTAAAAAAAAACTAAAAACTAATAAAAAAACTAAAAAAGCTAAAAAACTAAAAAAACTAAAAAAAATAAAAAAAGGTAAAAAACAAAAAAAAAACTAAAAACTAAAAAAGAAAAAACTAAAAAAAAGGAAAAAACTGAAAAATAAGAGAAAAAGAAAACTAAAAAAATATTAATAAATATAAAAAATATAAATATAAATATAATATAAATTAGCAATCAACAAAGCACCGAGACACAAATGACGACCGGGACACAGGGAGTATAAATGACGACCAGGACATAAGTAAAAAAAAAAACTAAAAACTAATAAAAAAACTAAAAAATCTAAAAATCTAAATAAACTAAAAAAGAAAAAAAAGAAAAAAGGAAAAAAAATAAAGGAGAAAAACAAAACTAAAAAACGAATGTATATAGAGACCGGGACACCGGGATACAAATGACGACCGGGACACAGGGAATATAAATGACGACCGGGACACAGGGACACAACTACAATGGGGACGCCGGGGGGCACAGGGGGATATAAATGACGACCGGGACACCGGGACACAAGGAATATAAATGACGCCCGGGACATTCAAAGAGAAATCACAGACTGGAACACCGGGACACAAATGACGACCGGGACACAGGGAATATAAATGACGACCGGGACACAGGGACATAACTACAAAGGGGACGCCGGGGTGCACAGGGGGATATATAAATGACGATGGCGACTCAGGGAATGGTCGATTAGCAATCACCATCAACAAAGCTCAAGGGCAATCATTAGAATCATGAGGTATAGATCTGAATACGGATTGTTTTCCCATGGACCATTATATGTTGCATGTTCAAGAGTCGGTAAACCTGACAATCTATTTATATGCACAGACAATGGGACAGCAAAGAATGTTGTATATTCGCAAGTTTTACGTAGTTAAAAACATATATATATATATATATATATATATATATATATATATATATATATATATATATATATATATATATATATATATATATATATATACTAGCTGTTGGGGTGGCGCTTCGCGCCACCCCAACACCTAGTTGGTGGGGGCGCTTCGCGCCCCCCCCAAGCCCCCCCGCGCGCGTAAGTCGTTACGCGCCATAATAGTTACGCGCCATTGTAGTTGTGTCCCTATGTCCCACCTGTGAATATAGATAGATATATATATATGGTTTTAACTACGTAAAACTTGCGAATATACAACATTCTTTGCTGTCCCATTGTCTTTGCATATAAATAGATTGTCAGGTTTACCGACTCTTGAATATGCAACATATAATGGTCCATGGGAAAACAATCTGTATTCAGATCTATACCTCATGATTCTAATGATTGCCCTTGAGCTTTGTTGATGGTGATTGCTAATCGACCATTCCCTGTCCCGGTGTCCCGGTCGTCATTTACATCCCCCTGTTTCCCCCGGTGTCCCCGTTGTAGTTGTGTCCCTGTGTCCCGGTCGTCATTTATATTCCCTGTGTCCCGGGTCCCGGTCGTCATTTGTATCCCGGTGTCCCGGTCTGTATATACATTCGTTTTTTAGTTTTGTTTTTCTCCTTTATTTTTTTCCTTTTTTTTTTCTTTTTTAGCTTATTTAGATTTTTAGATTTTTTAGTTTTTTTATTAGTTTTTAGTTTTTTTTTCTTTTTAGTTTTTTTGTCCCGGTCGTCATTTATATCCCCCTGTTTCCCCCGGTGTCCCCGTTGTAGTTGTGTCCCTGTGTCCCGGTCGTCATTTATATTCCCTGTGTCCCGGTCGTCATTTGTATCCCGGTGTACCGGAGTTGTGTCCCTGTGTCCCGGTCGTCATTTATATTCCCTGTGTCCCGGGTCCCGGTCGTCATTTGTATCCCGGTGTCCCGGTCTGTATATACATTCGTTTTTTAGTTTTGTTTTTCTCCTTTATTTTTTTCCTTTTTTTTTCTTTTTTAGCTTATTTAGATTTTTAGATTTTTTAGTTTTTTTATTAGTTTTTAGTTTTTTTTTCTTTTTAGTTTTTTTGTCCCGGTCGTCATTTATATCCCCCTGTTTCCCCCGGGTCGTCATTTATACTCCCTGTGTCCCGGTGCTTTGTTGATTGCTAATCGAACATTCCTTTTGTCCTGGTCGCTTTCTCTTTGAGTGTCGTCATTTATTTTTTTCTTTTTTAGTTCTATTAGTTTTTACCTTTTTTAGTTTTTTTTAGTTTTTAGTTTTTTTAGTTTTTTACCTTTTTTTAGTTTTTTTAGTTTTTTTTAGTTTTTTAGCTTTTTTATTTTTTTTATTAGTTTTTAGTTTTTTTGTAGTTTTTGCATTTTTTTTAGTTTTTTTAGTTTTTTAGCTTTTTTATTAGTTTTTAGTTTTTTTTTGTAGTTTTTGCCTTTTTTTAGTTTTTTTAGTTTTTTAGCTTTTTTATTTTTTTTATTAGTTTTTAGTTTTTTTTGTAGTTTTTGCCTTTTTTTTTCTCTTTGAGTGTCGTCATTTATTAGTTTTTTCCTTTTTTTTTTAGTTTTTTATTGGTTTTTACCTTTATTTTAGCTTATTTTTCAGTTTTTTCCTTTTTTTTAGTTTTTTTTATTTTTTATTTTTTTTAGTTTTTTACCTTTTTTTAGTTTTTTTAGTTTTTTAGCTTTTTTACTTTTTTTATTAGTTTTTAGTTTTTTTTGTAGTTTTTGCCTTTTTTTAGTTTTTTCAGTTTTTTTTTTAGTTTTTTATTGGTTTTTACCTTTATAGTTTTTTTAGTTTTTTAGCTTTTTTATTTTTTTTATTAGTTTTTAGTTTTTTTTGTAGTTTTTGCCTTTTTTTAGTTTTTTCAGTTTTGACGTCACCTGATCCAGTTTTTTCAGGTGACGTCACCTGACACATCCATCCATCCATCCACAGACAACTTATTTTTATATATATAGATATTTTTTTATTAGTTTTTAGTTTTTTTTGTAGTTTTTGCCTTTTTTTCTCTTTGAGTGTCGTCATTTATTAGTTTTTTCCTTTTTTTTTTAGTTTTTTATTGGTTTTTACCTTTATTTTAGCTTATTTTTCAGTTTTTTCCTTTTTTTTAGTTTTTTTTATTTTTTATTTTTTTTAGTTTTTTACCTTTTTTTAGTTTTTTTAGTTTTTTAGCTTTTTTACTTTTTTTATTAGTTTTTAGTTTTTTTTGTAGTTTTTGCCTTTTTTTAGTTTTTTCAGTTTTTTTTTTAGTTTTTTATTGGTTTTTACCTTTATAGTTTTTTTAGTTTTTTAGCTTTTTTATTTTTTTTATTAGTTTTCAGTTTTTTTTGTAGTTTTTGCCTTTTTTTAGTTTTTTCAGTTTTGACGTCACCTGATCCAGTTTTTTCAGGTGACGTCACCTGACACATCCATCCATCCATCCATCCACAGACAACTTATTTTTATATACTAGCTGTTGGGGTGGCGCTTCGCGCCACCCCAACACCTAGTTGGTGGGGGCGCTTCGCGCCCCCCCCAAGCCCCCCCGCGCGCGTAAGTCGTTACGCGCCATAATAGTTACGCGCCATTGTAGTTGTGTCCCTATGTCCCACCTGTGAATATAGATATATATATATATATATGGTTTTAACTACGTAAAACTTGCGAATATACAACATTCTTTGCTGTCCCATTGTCTTTGCATATAAATAGATTGTCAGGTTATCCCCCTGTTTCCCCCGGTGTCCCCGTTGTAGTTGTGTCCCTGTGTCCCGGTCGTCATTTATATTCCCTGTGTCCCGGGTCCCGGTCGTCATTTGTATCCCGGTGTCCCGGTCTGTATATACATTCGTTTTTTAGTTTTGTTTTTCTCCTTTATTTTTTTCCTTTTTTTTTCTTTTTTAGCTTATTTAGATTTTTAGATTTTTTAGTTTTTTTATTAGTTTATAGTTTTTTTTTTGTTTTTAGTTTTTTTGTCCCGGTCGTCATTTATATCCCCCTGTTTCCCCCGGTGTCCCCGTTGTAGTTGTGTCCCGGTGTCCCGGTCGTCATTTATATTCCCTGTGTCCCGGTCGTCATTTGTATCCCGGTGTACCGGTCTGTATATGCATTCGTTTTTTAGTTTTGTTTTTCTCCTTTATTTTTTTCCTTTTTTTTTCTTTTTTTTATACTCCCTGTGTCCCGGTGCTTTGTTGATTGCTAATCGAACATTCCTTTTGTCCTGGTCGCTTTCTCTTTGAGTGTCGTCATTTATTTTTTTCTTTTTTAGTTCTTTTAGTTTTTACCTTTTTAAGTTTTTTTTAGTTTTTAGTTTTTTTAGTTTTTTACCTTTTTTTAGTTTTTTTAGTTTTTTTAGTTTTTTAGCTTTTTTATTTTTTTTATTAGTTTTTAGTTTTTTTGTAGTTTTTGCCTTTTTTTTAGTTTTTTTAGTTTTTTAGCTTTTTTATTAGTTTTTAGTTTTTTTTGTAGTTTTTGCCTTTTTTTAGTTTTTTTAGTTTTTTAGCTTTTTTATTTTTTTTATTAGTTTTTAGTTTTTTTTGTAGTTTTTGCCTTTTTTTCTCTTTGAGTGTCGTCATTTATTAGTTTTTTCCTTTTTTTTTTTAGTTTTTTATTGGTTTTTACCTTTATTTTAGCTTATTTTTCAGTTTTTTCCTTTTTTTTAGTTTTTTTTTATTTTTTATTTTTTTTAGTTTTTTACCTTTTTTTAGTTTTTTTAGTTTTTTTAGTTTTTTAGCTTTTTTACTTTTTTTATTAGTTTTTAGTTTTTTTTGTAGTTTTTGCCTTTTTTTAGTTTTTTCAGTTTTTTTTTAGTTTTTTTTTGTAGTTTTTGCCTTTTTTTAGTTTTTTTAGTTTTTTAGCTTTTTTATTTTTTTTATTAGTTTTTAGTTTTTTTTGTAGTTTTTGCCTTTTTTAGTTTTTTCAGTTTTGACGTCACCTGATCCAGTTTTTTCAGGTGACGTCACCTGACACATCCATCCACACATCCATCCACAACTTATTTTTATATATATAGATATATATATATATATATATACTAGCTGTTGGGGTGGCGCTTCGCGCCACCCCAACACCTAGTTGGTGGGGGCGCTTCGCGCCCCCCCCAAGCCCCCCCGCGCGCGTAAGTCGTTACGCGCCATAATAGTTACGCGCCATTGTAGTTGTGTCCCTATGTCCCACCTGTGAATATAGATATATATATATATATATATGGTTTTAACTACGTAAAACTTGCGAATATACAACATTCTTTGCTGTCCCATTGTCTTTGCATATAAATAGATTGTCAGGTTATCCCCCTGTTTCCCCCGGTGTCCCCGTTGTAGTTGTGTCCCTGTGTCCCGGTCGTCATTTATATTCCCTGTGTCCCGGGTCCCGGTCATCATTTGTATCCCGGTGTCCCGGTCTGTATATACATTCGTTTTTTAGTTTTGTTTTTCTCCTTTATTTTTTTCCTTTTTTTTTCTTTTTTAGCTTATTTAGATTTTTAGATTTTTTAGTTTTTTTTATTAGTTTTTAGTTTTTATTTCTTTTTAGTTTTTTTGTCCCGGTCGTCATTTATATCCCCCTGTTTCCCCCGGTGTCCCCGTTGTAGTTGTGTCCCTGTGTCCCGGTCGTTATTTATATTCCCTGTGTCCCGGTCGTCATTTGTATCCCGGTGTACCGGTCTGTATATACATTCGTTTTTTAGTTTTGTTTTTCTCCTTTATTTTTTTCCTTTTTTTTTCTTTTTTAGTTTATTTAGATTTTTAGATTTTTTAGTTTTTTTATTAGTTTTTAGTTTTTTTTTTCTTTTTAGTTTTTTTGTAGTTTTTACCTTCTTTTTAGTTTTGTTAATTTTTTTTTTTACTTGTGTCCTGGTCGTCATTTATACTCCCTGTGTCCCGGTGCTTTGTTGATTGCTAATCGAACATTCCTTTTGTCCTGGTCGCTTTCTCTTTGAGTGTCGTCATTTATTTTTTTCTTTTTTAGTTCTTTTAGTTTTTACCTTTTTTAGTTTTTTTTTAGTTTTTAGTTTTTTTAGTTTTTTACCTTTTTTTAGTTTTTTTAGTTTTTTAGCTTTTTTATTTTTTTTATTAGTTTTTAGTTTTTTTGTAGTTTTTGCCTTTTTTTTTAGTTTTTTGTCCTGGTCGCTTTCTCTTTGAGTGTCGTCATTTATTAGTTTTTTCCTTTTTTTTTTTAGTTTTTTATTGGTTTTTACCTTTATTTTAGCTTATTTTTCAGTTTTTTCCTTTTTTTTAGTTTTTTTTTATTTTTTATTTTTTTTAGTTTTTTACCTTTTTTTAGTTTTTTTAGTTTTTTTAGTTTTTTAGCTTTTTTACTTTTTTTATTAGTTTTTAGTTTTTTTTTGTAGTTTTTGCCTTTTTTTAGTTTTTTCAGTTTTTTTTTTAGTTTTTTATTGGTTTTTACCTTTATAGTTTTTTTAGTTTTTTAGCTTTTTTATTTTTTTTATTAGTTTTTAGTTTTTTTTGTAGTTTTTGCCTTTTTTTAGTTTTTTCAGTTTTGACGTCACCTAATCCAGTTTTTTCAGGTGACGTCACCTGACACATCCATCCACACATCCATCCATCCATCCATCCACAGACAACTTATTTTTATATATATAGATATATATATATATATATATATATATACTAGCTGTTGGGGTGGCGCTTCGCGCCACCCCAACACCTAGTTGGTGGGGGCGCTTCGCGCCCCCCCCAAGCCCCCCCGCGCGCGTAAGTCGTTACGCGCCATAATAGTTACGCGCCATTGTAGTTGTGTCCCTATGTCCCACCTGTGAATATAGATAGATATATATATATATATATATATATATATATATATATATATATATATATATATATATATATATATATATATATATATATATGGTTTTAACTACGTAAAACTTGCGAATATACAACATTCTTTGCTGTCCCATTGTCTTTGCATATAAATAGATTGTCAGGTTTACCGACTCTTGAACATGCAACATATAATGGTCCATGGGAAAACAATCTGTATTCAGATCTATACCTCATGATTCTAATGATTGCCCTTGAGCTTTGTTGATGGTGATTGCTAATCGACCATTCCCTGTCCCGGTGTCCCGGTCGTCATTTACATCCCCCTGTTTCCCCCGGTGTCCCCGTTGTAGTTGTGTCCCTGTGTCCCGGTCGTCATTTATATTCCCTGTGTCCCGGTCGTCATTTGTATCCCGGTGTCCCGGTCTGTATATACATTCGTTTTTTAGTTTTGTTTTTCTCCTTTATTTTTTTCCTTTTTTTTTCTTTTTTAGCTTATTTAGATTTTTAGATTTTTTAGTTTTTTTATTAGTTTTTAGTTTTTTTTTCTTTTTAGTTTTTTTGTCCCGGTCGTCATTTATATCCCCCTGTTTCCCCCGGTGTCCCCGTTGTAGTTGTGTCCCTGTGTCCCGGTCGTCATTTATATTCCCTGTGTCCCGGTCGTCATTTGTATCCCGGTGTACCGGTCTGTATATACATTCCTTTTTTAGTTTTGTTTTTCTCCTTTATTTTTTTCCTTTTTTTTTCTTTTTTAGTTTATTTAGATTTTTAGATTTTTTAGTTTTTTTATTAGTTTTTAGTTTTTTTTTCTTTTTAGTTTTTTTGTAGTTTTTAACTTCTTTTTAGTTTTGTTAATTTTTTTTTTTACTTATGTCCTGGTCGTCATTCATACTCCCTGTGTCCCGGTGCTTCCCGGTGCTTTGTTGATTGCTAATCGAACATTCCTTTTGTCCTGGTCGCTTTCTCTTTGAGTTTCGTCATTTATTTTTTTCTTTTTTAGTTCTTTTAGTTTTTACCTTTTTTAGTTTTTTTTAGTTTTTTAGATGAAAATTTTTTTTAGTTTTTTCCTTTTTTTCTTTTTAGTTTTTTATTGGTTTTTACCTTTATTTTAGCTTATTTTTCAGTTTTTTCCTTTTTTTTAGTTTTTTTTTATTTTTTATTTTTTTTAGTTTTTTACCTTTTTTTAGTTTTTTTAGTTTTTTTAGTTTTTTAGCTTTTTTACTTTTTTTATTAGTTTTTAGTTTTTTTTTGTAGTTTTTGCCTTTTTTTAGTTTTTTCAGTTTTTTTTTTTAGTTTTTTAGTTTTTTTTTTGTAGTTTTTGCCTTTTTTTAGTTTTTTTAGTTTTTTAGCTTTTTTTATTTTTTTTATTAGTTTTTAGTTTTTTTTGTAGTTTTTGCCTTTTTTAGTTTTTTCAGTTTTGACGTCACCTGATCCAGTTTTTTCAGGTGACGTCACCTGACACATCCATCCACACATCCATCCATCCATCCATCCACAGACAACTTATTTTTATATATATAGATATATATATATATATATATATATATATATATATATATATATATATATATATATATATATATCTATCTATATTCACAGGTGGGACATAGGGACACAACTACAATGGCGCGTAACAAATATGGCGCGTAACGACTTACGCGCGCGGGGGGGCTTGGGGGGGCGCGAAGCGCCCCCAAAAACTAGGTGTTGGGGTGGCGCGAAGCGCCACCCCAACAGCTAGTATATAGATAAGATATAATCTTGCGTAACAGACATAGCGTAACAGACATAAAAGACAGACAACTTATTTTTATATATATAGATTTTTATATATATAGATACAGTTTGTTCTTTAGTTTTTTTTCTTTTTTAGTTTTTTCTTTTTTTTTTAGTTTCTTATTTTTTTTGATTTGTTTTCTTCAATTAGTCAATGTTCATTCTAAAATTGACACTTGGAAAAATCTTTACGTGCCAAGCATGCTAAAAATCCTACAATTTATATTAAACCTCAAAATTTGTGGTATCTGTTTTAAGGTTTTCGAATTACTTTAATCTATTGTCAAAATATATTGAAATATTTGCGCAATTAACAGTTTTTTTAGTTTTTTCTTTTTTTCTAGTTTTTTAGCTTTTTTTAGTTTTTTTTTTAGTTTTTTATCTTTTTTATTTTTTTACGTTTATTCTTTTTAGGTTTTTTCTTTTTTTAATTTTTAATTTTTTTTTCTAGTTTTTTCTTTTTAGTTTTTTTTTTAGTTTTTTACCATTTTTCTTTTTTCGAATTACTTTAATCTATTGTCAAAATATTTCGAAATATTTATGCAATTTCCAGTTTTTACATTCTAGTTTGTTTTCTTTTATATATATAGAAGATATAATCTGGCGTAACGGACAGACAACTTATTTTTATATATATAGATTAATAAGACAATAAGTTGTCTGTGGATCTGTGGATCGTGGATCAGGTGACGTCATGTTTCTGTGTCGGCTGACGTCATGAAATTAGTTGTCGTCATTTTTGTTATGACGATGCTTAGTATATTGTAAAACACATTAATTTGGTTAACAATATACCATTTAAAACACCAAAATGAACATGCTGGAGTAGTCACTCGGTGAGAGAGGGTGTCAGAACGGAGAATGAAGGTCCCAGGTTCAAATCCTGGTTAGGCTAAAAAAGGTAAAAAACTAAAAACTAAAAAAAAAAACTGAAAAAACTAAAAAAAGGCAAAAACTACAAAAAAAAATAAAAACTAATAAAAAAATAAAACAGCCGAAAAACTAAAAAAACTAAAGAAACTAAAAAAAGGAAAAAACTTAAAAAACTAAAAACTAAAAAAAAACTAAAAAAAAGGAAAAAACTGAAAAATAGAAGAGAAAAAGAAAACTAATAAAATTAAAAATAAACATAAAAAAAAATAAAAAAGATAAAAACTAAAAATAAAGTAAAAAGAAAAAACGAAAAAAAATTAAAAAAGCTAAAAAAAAGGTAAAAACCAATAAAAAACTAAAAAGAAAAAAGGTGAAAAACTAAAAAAAAAATTTAATCTAAAAAACAGAAAAAAACTAAAAAGGTAAAAACTAAAAGAACTAAAAAAGAAAAAAATAAAAAAAGGAAAAAAACTGAAAAATAAAGGAGAAAAAGAAAACTAAAAAAATATAAATAAAAGTAAAAAAACTAAAAAGATAAAAACTTCAAAAAAAAACTAAAAAGAAAAAGAAAGAAACTAAAAAACCTAAAAAAAGGTCAAAACCAATAAAAAAAAACTAAAAGGAAAAAAAGGGAAAAAATTAAAAATTTATTTCATCATATACCAATTCAAAAACGAATGTATACCGGGATGACGACCGGGACACAGGGAATATAAATGACACAACTACAACGGGGACGCCGGGGGCACAGGGGGATATAAATGACGACCGGGACACCGGGACAAAAAAAGAAAAAAGGTGAAAAACTAAAAAAAAATTTAATCTAAAAAACTAAAAAAAAATAAAAAGGTAAAAACTAAAAGAACTAAAAAAGAAAAAAAACTAAAAAAAGGAAAAAAACTGAAAAATAAAGGAGAAAAAGAAAACTAAAAAAATATAAATAAAAGTAAAAAAACTAAAAAGATAAAAACTTCAAAAAAAAACTAAAAAGAAAAAGAAAGAAACTAAAAAACCTAAAAAAAGGTCAAAACCAATAAAAAAAAACTAAAAGGAAAAAAAGGGAAAAAATTAAAAATTTATTTCATCATATACCAATTCAAAAACGAATGTATACCGGGATGACGACCGGGACACAGGGAATATAAATGACACAACTACAACGGGGACGCCGGGGGCACAGGGGGATATAAATGACGACCGGGACACCGGGACACAAGGAATATAAATGACGCCCGGGACGCTCAAAGAGAAATCACAGACTGGGACACCGGGACACAAATGACGACCGGGACACAGGGAATATAAATGACGACCGGGACACAGGGACATAACTACAAAGGGGACGCCGGGGTGCACAGGGGGATATATAAATGACGATGGCGACTCAGGGAATGGTCGATTAGCAATCACCATCAACAAAGCTCAAGGGCAATCATTAGAATCATGAGGTATAGATCTGAATACGGATTGTTTTCCCATGGACCATTATATGTTGCATGTTCAAGAGTCGGTAAACCTGACAATCTATTTATATGCACAGACAATGGGACAGCAAAGAATGTTGTATATTCGCAAGTTTTACGTAGTTAAAAACATATATATCTATATATATAAAAATAAGTTGTCTGTCCGTTACGCCAGATTATATCTTCTATATATATAAAAGAAAACAAACTAGAATGCAAAAACTGGAAATTGCATAAATATTTCGAAATATTTTGACAATAGATTAAAGTAATTCGAAAAAGAAAATTGGTAAAAAACTAAAAAAAAACTAAAAAGAAAAAACTAAAAAAAAAATTAAAAATTAAAAAATTAAAAAAAGAAAAAACCTAAAAAGAAAAAACGTAAAAAAATAAAAAAGATAAAAAACTAAAAAAAACTAAAAAAGCTAAAAAACTAAAAAAAGAAAAAACTAAAAAAAAAATTGGGAATTGCACAAATATTTCAATATATTTTGAAAATAGATTAAAGTAATTCGAAAACCTTAAAACAGATACCCCAAATTTTGATGTTTAATTTAAATTGTTGGAGCTTTAGCATGCTTGGCACGTAAAGATTTTTCCAAGTGTCAATGTTAGAATGAACATTGAGAAATTGAAGAAAACAAATCAATAAAAAGAAGAAACTAAAAAAAGAAAAAACTAAAAAAGAAAAAAAACTAAAGAAGAAACTGTGTCTATATCTATATATATAAAAATAAGTTGTCTGTGTGTGGATCTGTGGATGGATCAGGTGACGTCACCTGAAAAAACTGGATCAGGTGACAAAACTGAAAACTGAAAAAAACTAAAAAAAAGGCAAAAACTACAAAAAAAAACTAAAAACTAATAAAAAAAATAAAAAAGCTAAAAAACTAAAAAAACTAAAAAAAGGCAAAAACTACAAAAAAAAACTAAAAACTAATAAAAAAGCTAAAAAACTAAAAAAAACTAAAAAAAGGCAAAAACTACAAAAAAAACTAAAAACTAATAAAAAAAATAAAAAAGCTAAAAAACTAAAAAAACTAAAAAAAGGTAAAAAACTAAAAAAACTAAAAACTAAAAAAACTAAAAAAAAGGAAAAAACTGAAAAATAAGCTAAAATAAAGGTAAAAACCAATAAAAAACTAAAAAAAAACTGAAAAAACTAAAAAAAGGCAAAAACTACAAAAAAACTAAAAACTAATAAAAAAAGTAAAAAAGCTAAAAAACTAAAAAAAACTAAAAAAACTAAAAAAAGGTAAAAAACAAAAAAAATAAAAAATAAAGAAAAATAAAAAAAGGAAAAAACTGAAAAATAAGCTAAAATAAAGGTAAAAACCAATAAAAAACTAAAAAGAAAAAAAGGAAAAAACTAAAAAAATTTCATCTAAAAAACTAAAAAAAACTAAAAAAGGTAAAAACTAAAAGAACTAAAAAAGAAAAAAATAAATGACGACACTCAAAGAGAAAGCGACCAGGACAAAAGGAATGTTCGATTAGCAATCAACAAAGCACCGGGACACAGGGAGTATAAATGACGACCAGGACATAAGTAAAAAAAAAACTAACAAAACTAAAAAGAAGGTAAAAACTACAAAAAACTAAAAAGAAAAAAAACTAAAAAAAGGCAAAAACTACAAAAAAACTAAAAACTAATAAAAAAATTAAAAAAACTAAAAAAACTAAAAAAAGGCAAAAACTACAAAAAAAACTAAAAACTAATAAAAAAATAAAAAAGCTAAAAAACTAAAAAAACTAAAAAAACTAAAAAAAGGTAAAAAACTAAAAAAACTAAAAACTAAAAAAAACTAAAAAAAAGGAAAAAACTGAAAAATAAGCTAAAATAAAGGTAAAAACCAATAAAAAACTAAAAAAAAACTGAAAAAACTAAAAAAAGGCAAAAACTACAAAAAAAAACTAAAAACTAATAAAAAAAGTAAAAAAGCTAAAAAACTAAAAAAACTAAAAAAAGGTAAAAAACTAAAAAAAATAAAAAATAAAGAAAAACTAAAAAAAGGAAATACTGAAAAATAAGCTAAAATAAAGGTAAAAACCAATAAAAAACTAAAAAGAAAAAAAGGAAAAAACTAAAAAAAATTTTCATCTAAAAAACTAAAAAAAACTAAAAAAGGTAAATACTAAAAGAACTAAAAAAGAAAAAAATAAATGACGACACTCAAAGAGAAAGCGACCAGGACAAAAGGAATGTTCGATTAGCAATCAACAAAGCACCGGGACACAGGGAGTATAAATGACGACCTTTTTGTTAGTATAAAACTAACAAAACTAAAAAGAAGGTAAAAACTACAAAAAAAAAGAAAAAAAACTAAAAACTAATAAAAAAAACTAAAAAATCTAAAAATCTAAATAAACTAAAAAAGAAAAAAAAAGGAAAAAAATAAAGGAGAAAAACAAAACTAAAAAACGAATGTATATACAGACCGGGGCACCGGGATACAAATGACGACCGGGACACAGGGAATATAAATGACGACCGGGACACAGGGACACAACTACAACGGGGACACCGGAGGAAACAGGGGGATATATTTGACGACCGGGACACCGGGACAGGGAATGGTCGATTAGCAATCACCATCAACAAAGCTCAAGGGCAATCATTAGAATCATGAGGTATAGATCTGAATACAGATTGTTTTCCCATGGACCATTATATGTTGCATGTTCAAGAGTCGGTAAACCTGACAATCTATTTATATGCAAAGACAATGGGACAGCAAAGAATGTTGTATATTCGCAAGTTTTACGTAGTTAAAACCATATATATATATATATATATATATATATATATATATATATATATATATATATAGATATATATATATATATATATATATATATATCTATATTCACAGGTGGGACATAGGGACACAACTACAATGGCGCGTAACTATTACGGCGCGTAACGACTTACGCGCGCGGGGGGTCTTGGGGGGGGCGCGAAGCGCCCCCACCAACTAGGTGTTGGGGTGGCGCGAAGCGCCACCCCAACAGCTAGTATATATATATATATATATATATATATATATATATATATATATATATATATATATATATATATATATATATATATATATATATATATATACTAGCTGTTGGGGTGGCGCTTCGCGCCACCCCAACACCTAGTTGGTGGGGGCGCTTCGCGCCCCCCCCCCAAGCCCCCCCGCGCGCGTAAGTCGTTACGCGCCATAATAGTTACGCGCCATTGTAGTTGTGTCCCTATGTCCCACCTGTGAATATAGATAGATATATATATATGGTTTTAACTACGTAAAACTTGCGAATATACAACATTCTTTGCTGTCCCATTGTCTTTGCATATAAATAGATTGTCAGGTTTACCGACTCTTGAACATGCAACATATAATGGTCCATGGGAAAACAATCTGTATTCAGATCTATACCTCATGATTCTAATGATTGCCCTTGAGCTTTGTTGATGGTGATTGCTAATCGACCATTCCCTGTCCCGGTGTCCCGGTCGTCATTTACATCCCCCTGTTTCCCCCGGTGTCCCCGTTGTAGTTGTGTCCCTGTGTCCCGGTCGTCATTTATATTCCCTGTGTCCCGGGTCCCGGTCGTCATTTGTATCCCGGTGTCCCGGTCTGTATATACATTCGTTTTTTAGTTTTGTTTTTCTCCTTTATTTTTTTCCTTTTTTTTTCTTTTTTAACTTATTTAGATTTTTAGATTTTTTAGTTTTTTTATTAGTTTTTAGTTTTTTTTTCTTTTTAGTTTTTTTGTCCCGGTCGTCATTTATATCCCCCTGTTTCCCCCGGTGTCCCCGTTGTAGTTGTGTCCCTGTGTCCCGGTCGTCATTTATATTCCCTGTGTCCCGGTCGTCATTTGTATCCCGATGTACCGGAGTTGTGTCCCTGTGTCCCGGTCGTCATTTATATTCCCTGTGTCCCGGGTCCCGGTCGTCATTTGTATCCCGGTGTCCCGGTCTGTATATACATTCGTTTTTTAGTTTTGTTTTTCTCCTTTATTTTTTTCCTTTTTTTTTCTTTTTTAGTTTATTTAGATTTTTAGATTTTTTAGTTTTTTTATTAGTTTTTAGTTTTTTTTTCTTTTTAGTTTTTTTGTCCCGGTCGTCATTTATATCCCCCTGTTTCCCCCGGGTCGTCATTTATACTCCCTGTGTCCCGGTGCTTTGTTGATTGCTAATCGAACATTCCTTTTGTCCTGGTCGCTTTCTCTTTGAGTGTCGTCATTTATTTTTTTCTTTTTTAGTTCTTTTAGTTTTTACCTTTTTTAGTTTTTTTTAGTTTTTAGTTTTTTTAGTTTTTTACCTTTTTTTAGTTTTTTTAGTTTTTTTTAGTTTTTTAGCTTTTTTATTTTTTTTATTAGTTTTTAGTTTTTTTGTAGTTTTTGCCTTTTTTTTAGTTTTTTTAGTTTTTTAGCTTTTTTATTAGTTTTTAGTTTTTTTTGTAGTTTTTGCCTTTTTTTAGTTTTTTTAGTTTTTTAGCTTTTTTATTTTTTTTATTAGTTTTTAGTTTTTTTTGTAGTTTTTGCCTTTTTTTTCTCTTTGAGTGTCGTCATTTATTAGTTTTTTCCTTTTTTTTTTTTAGTTTTTTATTGGTTTTTACCTTTATTTTAGCTTATTTTTCAGTTTTTTCCTTTTTTTTAGTTTTTTTTATTTTTTATTTTTTTTAGTTTTTTACCTTTTTTTAGTTTTTTTAGTTTTTTAGCTTTTTTACTTTTTTTATTAGTTTTTAGTTTTTTTTGTAGTTTTTGCCTTTTTTTAGTTTTTTCAGTTTTTTTTTTAGTTTTTTATTGGTTTTTACCTTTATAGTTTTTTTAGTTTTTTAGCTTTTTTATTTTTTTTATTAGTTTTTAGTTTTTTTTGTAGTTTTTGCCTTTTTTTAGTTTTTTCAGTTTTGACGTCACCTGATCCAGTTTTTTCAGGTGACGTCACCTGACACATCCATCCATCCATCCATCCACAGACAACTTATTTTTATATATATAGATATATATATATATATATATATATATATATATATATATATATATATATATATATATATGGTTTTAACTACGTAAAACTTGCGAATATACAACATTCTTTGCTGTCCCATTGTCTTTGCATATAAATAGATTGTCAGGTTTACCGACTCTTGAACATGCAACATATAATGGTCCATGGGAAAACAATCTGTATTCAGATCTATACCTCATGATTCTAATGATTGCCCTTGAGCTTTGTTGATGGTGATTGCTAATCGACCATTCCCTGTCCCGGTGTCCCGGTCGTCATTTACATCCCCCTGTTTCCCCCGGTGTCCCCGTTGTAGTTGTGTCCCTGTGTCCCGGTCGTCATTTATATTCCCTGTGTCCCGGTCGTCATTTGTATCCCGGTGTCCCGGTCTGTATATACATTCGTTTTTTAGTTTTGTTTTTCTCCTTTATTTTTTTCCTTTTTTTTTCTTTTTTAGCTTATTTAGATTTTTAGATTTTTTAGTTTTTTTTATTAGTTTTTAGTTTTTTTTTTTTTTAGTTTTTTTGTCCCGGTCGTCATTTATATCCCCCTGTTTCCCCCGGTGTCCCCGTTGTAGTTGTGTCCCTGTGTCCCGGTCGTCATTTATATTCCCTGTGTCCCGGTCGTCATTTGTATCCCGGTGTACCGGTCTGTATATACATTCGTTTTTTAGTTTTGTTTTTCTCCTTTATTTTTTTCCTTTTTTTTCTTTTTTAGTTTATTTAGATTTTTAGATTTTTTAGTTTTTTTATTAGTTTTTAGTTTTTTTTCTTTTTAGTTTTTTTGTAGTTTTTACCTTCTTTTTAGTTTTGTTAATTTTTTTTTTTACTTATGTCCTGGTCGTCATTTATACTCCCTGTGTCCCGGTGCTTTGTTGATTGCTAATCGAACATTCCTTTTGTCCTGGTCGCTTTCTCTTTGAGTGTCGTCATTTATTTTTTTTATTTTTTAGTTCTTTTAGTTTTTACCTTTTTTAGTTTTTTTTAGTTTTTTAGATGAAAATTTTTTTTAGTTTTTTCCTTTTTTTCTTTTTAGTTTTTTATTGGTTTTTACCTTTATGTTAGCTTATTTTTCAGTTTTTTCCTTTTTTTTTAGTTTTTTTTTATTTTTTATTTTTTTTTAGTTTTTTACCTTTTTTTAGTTTTTTTAGTTTTTTTAGTTTTTTTAGTTTTTTAGCTTTTTTACTTTTTTTATTAGTTTTTAGTTTTTTTGTAGTTTTTGCCTTTTTTTTAGTTTTTTCAGTTTTTTTTTTAGTTTTTTATTGGTTTTTACCTTTATTTTAGCTTATTTTTCAGTTTTTTCCTTTTTTTTAGTTTTTTTTAGTTTTTAGTTTTTTAGTTTTTTACCTTTTTTTAGTTTTTTTAGTTTTTTAGCTTTTTTATTTTTTTTATTAGTTTTTAGTTTTTTTTGTAGTTTTTGCCTTTTTTTTAGTTTTTTTAGTTTTTTAGCTTTTTTACTTTTTTTATTAGTTTTTAGTTTTTTTGTAGTTTTTGCCTTTTTTTTAGTTTTTTCAGTTTTTTTTTTAGTTTTTTATTGGTTTTTACCTTTATTTTAGCTTATTTTTCAGTTTTTTCTTGTTTTTAGTTTTTTTTAGTTTTTAGTTTTTTTAGTTTTTTACCTTTTTTTAGTTTTTTTAGTTTTTTAGCTTTTTTATTTTTTTTATTAGTTTTTAGTTTTTTTGTAGTTTTTGCCTTTTTTTAGTTTTTTCAGTTTTGACGTCACCTGATCCAGTTTTTTCAGGTGACGTCACCTGATCCACGATCCACAGATCCACAGACAACTTATTTTTATATATATAGATAGTTTTTTTTTTTACTTATGTCCTGGTCGTCATTTATACTCCCTGTGTCCCGGTGCTTTGTTGATTGCTAATCGAACATTCCTTTTGTCCTGGTCGCTTTCTCTTTGAGTTTCGTCATTTATTTTTTTCTTTTTTAGTTCTTTTAGTTTTTACCTTTTTTAGTTTTTTTTTAGTTTTTTAGATGAAAATTTTTTTTAGTTTTTTCCTTTTTTTCTTTTTAGTTTTTTATTGGTTTTTACCTTTATTTTAGCTTATTTTTCAGTTTTTTCCTTTTTTTTGGTTTTTTTTTTTTTATTTTTTTTAGTTTTTTACCTTTTTTTAGTTTTTTTAGTTTTTTTAGTTTTTTAGCTTTTTACTTTTTTTATTAGTTTTTAGTTTTTTTTTGTAGTTTTTGCCTTTTTTTAGTTTTTTCAGTTTTTTTTAGTTTTTTATTGGTTTTTACCTTTATTTTAGCTTATTTTTCAGTTTTTTCCTTTTTTTTAGTTTTTTTTAGTTTTTTTAGTTTTTTACCTTTTTTTAGTTTTTTTAGTTTTTTTAGTTTTTTAGCTTTTTTATTTTTTTTATTAGTTTTTAGTTTTTTTGTAGTTTTTGCCTTTTTTTAGTTTTTTTAGTTTTTTAGCTTTTTTATTAGTTTTTAGTTTTTTTTGTAGTTTTTGCCTTTTTTTAGTTTTTTTAGTTTTTTAGCTTTTTTATTTTTTTTATTAGTTTTTAGTTTTTTTTGTAGTTTTTGCCTTTTTTTAGTTTTTTCAGTTTTGACGTCACCTGATCCAGTTTTTTCAGGTGACGTCACCTGATCCATCCACAGACAGACAGACAACTTATTTTTATATATATAGATATATATATATATATATATCTTCTATATATATAAAAATAAGTTGTCTGTGGATGGATGGATGGATGTGTCAGGTGACGTCACCTGAAAAAACTGGATCAGGTGACGTCAAAACTGAAAAAACTAAAAAAAGGCAAAAAACTACAAAAAAAAACTAAAAACTAATAAAAAAAATAAAAAAGCTAAAAACTAAAAAAACTATAAAGGTAAAAACCAATAAAAAACTAAAAAAAAAAACTGAAAAAACTAAAAAAAGGCAAAAACTACAAAAAAAACTAAAAACTAATAAAAAAAGTAAAAAAGCTAAAAAACTAAAAAAACTAAAAAAAGGTAAAAAACTAAAAAAAATAAAAAATAAAAAAAACTAAAAAAAAGGAAAAAAACTGAAAAATAAGCTAAAATAAAGGTAAAAACCAATAAAAAACTAAAAAAAAAAAGGAAAAAACTAATAAATGACGACACTCAAAGAGAAAAAAAAGGCAAAAACTACAAAAAAAACTAAAAACTAATAAAAAAAATAAAAAAGCTAAAAAACTAAAAAAACTAAAAAAGGCAAAAACTACAAAAAAAACTAAAAACTAATAAAAAAGCTAAAAAACTAAAAAAACTAAAAAAAAGGCAAAAACTACAAAAAAACTAAAAACTAATAAAAAAAATAAAAAAGCTAAAAAACTAAAAAAAACTAAAAAAACTAAAAAAAGGTAAAAAACTAAAAAAACTAAAAACTAAAAAAAACTAAAAAAGGTAAAAACTAAAAGAACTAAAAAAGAAAAAAAAAATGACGACACTCAAAGAGAAAGCGACCAGGACAAAAGGAATGTTCGATTAGCAATCAACAAAGCACCGGGACACAGGGAGTATAAATGACGACCCGGGGGAAACAGGGGGATATAAATGACGACCGGGACAAAAAAACTAAAAAGAAAAAAAAACTAAAAACTAATAAAAAAACTAAAAAATCTAAAAATCTAAATAAGCTAAAAAAGAAAAAAAAAGGAAAAAAATAAAGGAGAAAAACAAAACTAAAAAACGAATGTATATACAGACCGGGACACCGGGATACAAATGACGACCGGGACCCGGGACACAGGGAATATAAATGACGACCGGGACACAGGGACACAACTCCGGTACACCGGGATACAAATGACGACCAGGACACAGGGAATATAAATGACGACCGGGACACAGGGACACAACTACAACGGGGACACCGGGGGAAACAGGGGGATATAAATGACGACCGGGACAAAAAAACTAAAAAGAAAAAAAAACTAAAAACTAATAAAAAAACTAAAAAATCTAAAAATCTAAATAAGCTAAAAAAGAAAAAAAAAGGAAAAAAATAAAGGAGAAAAACAAAACTAAAAAACGAATGTATATACAGACCGGGACACCGGGATACAAATGACGACCGGGACCCGGGACACAGGGAATATAAATGACGACCGGGACACAGGGACACAACTACAACGGGGACACCGGGGGAAACAGGGGGATGTAAATGACGACCGGGACACCGGGACAGGGAATGGTCGATTAGCAATCACCATCAACAAAGCTCAAGGGCAATCATTAGAATCATGAGGTATAGATCTGAATACAGATTGTTTTCCCATGGACCATTATATGTTGCATGTTCAAGAGTCGGTAAACCTGACAATCTATTTATATGCAAAGACAATGGGACAGCAAAGAATGTTGTATATTCGCAAGTTTTACGTAGTTAAAACCATATATATATCTATCTATATTCACAGGTGGGACATAGGGACACAACTACAATGGCGCGTAACTATTATGGCGCGTAACGACTTACGCGCGCGGGGGGGCTTGGGGGGGGCGCGAAGCGCCCCCACCAACTAGGTGTTGGGGTGGCGCGAAGCGCCACCCCAACAGCTAGTATATATATATATATATATATATATATCTATATATATGAAAATAAGTTGTCTGTGTGTGGATCT
>NW_027063502.1:0-34360 GCF_032884065.1 Artemia franciscana | reverse complement strand
TTTTATGAATTTCTATTTTTGTTTCAGAACGTGTCTGTTTTTCATGATAAAAAATACTGTCGATACATACCCGTGAAAATTTCATGTCGCAAAGATAAAATCAAAATTCATTTATTAAGGCAAATGGTGATTTTTAATCTGAAGCAAAACTACACATGATGACCATTTAACAGAGAGTTAGGTATAATTTCAATCAAAATTGAATGGTCATAGGATACGAATCAATAAGTGTCATATAATTCGAAACACTAGAACAGTATTAGTATTAAACACAAACTAATCATTTTTTAGCCCTAAAAATAAAAAGTAAAATGCGAATAATATTGAAAGATACTAGCAGTCTACATTGCATCAAACAGTTCGTGGCAACAAGCTGTAAAGTGCCGGGTGACCTGGCTCAAGAGTAATCGAAGCCCTAAAACACAATTATTTGATAATAGTACATACTACAAAAGAATCGAACATTCAAGTTGATTTCAAAAATATAAAGCTAATTAAGCTTAATGGTACCCATTAAAAGTTACGAGCCAGTGAAAATATAACCTATGTCTGAAAGAGGGAAATCAACCAAAACAGGTGATCTAAATGGAAATCACACCATCATATTCAGCACATCAAATAACCCTATTTTCAAGTTTCAAGGTCCTATATACCAAAATGCGGAATTTAAAATTTTTACCACAAACAAAATCGCGTATGTGTTTCTTGTGTTTGTTGTTTTTTCCAGGGGTGACCAAATCGGACACGGTGATCCTATAAGATTGGGAGACGGCTTACATACATTCGATGCAAAAAGAAAGAACTAAATTATTTTTTTTGCACAATATACCTTACTCCTCCGCAAAGCGGTTTTAAATTATAAATAAACATGGACTTACCCTTGTACAAAGTAGAATACTTTAGAAACTCCATTTGAAAGGCCATTTTTTGAGCACATCTCAACATTTTGACTCTTGACTAGCTAAATTTTGCTTCAAATTTGAGATCTCTCAATCCAACACAGATTCTTTTTCTCAAACAGCCACATTTTCATGAAAAATGAAAAAGATGAGTTTCCTTATAAGTTTTTGATACGATAAAATAATATTATTGAGTATTAAGCCTGTGATTTCATAGTTTCCTCCTATAGAAATTATAAATTTTACTTTTGAAATATTCTATAATGATTGAAACAAGCAAGAATGGCAAAATAAAACATGGCACTGAGATTAGTGTAAGAAGGTGTGCTACATTAATCGAGTTCTAAAATGTCTGGTAATGGTCTGTCTTTCTCGTTCAAACAGTAAATTTGGAATAAATCAATGTATTATGCTCTTGTTTCAATTGCGGTTTTGGCCTAGCGGTCCCTTGAACCCTTCTTGAAATAATATTATTGAATTATAATCAAGTAGGTTTGGGCATCTAGCCATGGCTAATTTTAAAAAAAAGCTAAGACAAATAGTCCGATAGAGTGAGGGGCAAATTTTACATGAGCCCTTACTAGGAGTGTATGAAAATGATGTCAGTTCATTTGTTTTAGTTAGAAATTGGCTAAAATTTACCGGCAACTGCATATTCATAAATTTCATTTGTGGGTTTGGTAATCTGTCAGATGAACCTGTGGCCGAGACAATATTTATGGCGCTTGGGTCGGGTGCAGCTCGACCAAGGGGTTATCCGACTGCTCCGAGTGTGGTATTTTATTGCGTTTGAGAAAGTCTTGTGGGTGCAAAGAAATTTTGCTCAGAGCAGAAAAGACCCTTCCTTGGCCCATTAGCGCCACTCGACCAAGCTCGTCGGTTGCAGCTCGACCAAGGGTTTATCCGACTGCTCCAAGTGTGGTATTTTTATTGTGTCTGAGAAAGTCTTGTGGGTGCAAACAATTTTTGCTCAGAGCAGAAAAGACCCTTCTTTGGCCCATTAGCGCCACTCGACCAGGATCGCCGGTTGCAGCTCGACCAAGGGGTTATCCGACTGCTCCGAGTGTGGTATTTTTATTGTGTTTGAGAAAGTCTTGTGGGTGCAAACAATTTTTGCTCAGAAGAGAAAAGACCCTTCTTTGGCCCATTAGCGCCACTCGACCAAGCTCGCCGGTTGCAGCTCGACCAAGGGGTTATCCGACTGCTCCGAGTGTGGTATTTTTATTATGTTTGAGAAAGTCTTGTGGGTGCAAACAATTTTTGCTCAGAGCAGAAAAGACCCTTCTCCTTGGCCCATTAGCGCCACCTGGGTTTTATTGAGGTGATATATAGAAATGGGCTAAAATTTACCGGCAACCACATATTCATAAATTTCAATTGTGGTTTTGGTCAATCTGTCAGATGGACCTGTGGCCTAGACAATATTTATGGCGCTTGGGTCGGTTGCAGCTCGACCAAGGGGTTATCCAACTGTGGTATTTTATTGTGTTTGAGAAAGTCTTGTGGGTGCAAACAATTTTTGCTCAGAGCAGAAAAAACCCTTCTTTGGCCCATTAACGCCACTCGGCCAAGCTCGCCGGTTGCAGCTCGACCAAGGGGTTATCCGACTGCTCCGAGTGTGGTATTTTTATCGTGTTTGAGAAAGTCTTGTGGGTGCAAACAGTTTTTGCTCAGAGCAGAAAAGACCCTTCCTTGGCCCATTAGCGCCACTCGATCGAGCTCGTCGGTTGCAGCTCGACCTAGGGGTTATCCGACTGCTCCAAGTGTGGTATTTTTATTGTGTTTGAGAAAGTCTTGTGGTTGCAAACAATTTTTGCTGCTGCAAGTTTATTGCTTATTATGCAATTTTTGCAAGGGTTATCCGACTGCTCCAAGTGTGGTATTTTTATTGTGTTTGAGAATGTCTTGTGGGTGCAAACAATTTTTGCTCAGAGCAGAAAAGACCCTTCCTTGGCCCATTAGCACCACTCGACCAAGCTCGCCGATTGCAGCTCGACCAAGGGGTTATCCGACTGCTCCGAGTGTGGTTGTTAATAGTTTAAAGTTAAAATTGAACACTAATTCATCCTAAGCAGTTCAGCAGTATGTCATAGGGATCTACAACACCATACCTGATTTGTATGCATGATCTTATCCTCGAACATGTGGATCAAAGTATAGGTAAAATACAGTTGCAAAATGTTTCTCTAAACATGACACACATTTCACAGGACGAAGTTTGGGAAGTGTCCCAACACGTCAGAGCCATGCTTTCAGTTGCTACTTGGTTTTCTATCGGAAACCTATGTCGTTGCACATGCACAAATTCAGGTCTATGAAGTGTGTGTGGTTTTCGATGTGTGTCAAAAATCTTTAATGGAGAATAGAACTTTTTGCTACTATATATTACCTCTACTGTGCTGTGAAAAAATGAGGTATATTATTCAATATAACAGATTCAGCGTGCTTAGCCAGAGTGGAGTTAGATATCAATAAAAGTAAAAAAAATATTAGCTAGTGGAAACCCATTTGCAATTAGTATAGAAAAAAAGAGATTTGGTCAATAATAATTATATATGAAATTAATCCTTACTTTGATTATTATTTTCTTAGCATAAAATTCATATCTAACATCACCCTGTTATCACTTCCCCGCCACGTTGAAAGTACTTTTGATTTCATTTGTTTTGCTAAGTATAAACGTGTTATTAACAAAATACACATTATGGATTAAGATGATTAAGGTGAAATGCCTTGGGAAATATAGTTTATGCCAAATTGAATATAGTATGTGGGAAATATAGTGGGAATATGGGAAATATAGTATGTCTGCCAGCCATTGTGTGACACATTGGCATGAATTATCTCGGACTACAACGTTTTTAACAATAAAACGGTATGTTCTCATAGCTCAAATAAAAAACACCTATTGGGATACTCAAACGTCAAAAACGCTCAAGCGAGGATGACGGGCAAAGAAGCGAGGATCATCATTATCATCATCATTATCATAATCATCATCAAAACCATCCTCATTATCATCATCATCATGCAATTTAATGCGATTTAGTGATAATTCAAGATCATGCTTTGTAAGAAGAATGACCGGGTCCTTGCTAAGAAGAAACCGGATTCATAAATCCCCGCCCTATCTTTAACTACTTGAAGTAAGATCAAAAGTGCTGTGCTCAAGGAGTAGCAATCTGGATCCCAACGAATCATTGGGAAAAAGCACTGTGGAAAGCGGGAACGAACTGCCCAGGATGGGGCCAGCTCTGCCTCCAAACCAAGTGCTTTGACTCCTGCCGTAACACCAACACGTACTCCTCATATACTTCTGAACCTTGCACTCCAAAAAAACATGCCCATGTTATGACGCAGTGACTGAAAGTCCTACCGCGGGAGGTCATGAAACATACTGCGTCAGAACTGAGAAACCCGTCAGAAAGATAAATTTATGAGTGATTTAGACCAGACTTTGCCCATCCCTCTATAGACAGCTTTGTCGAGAAGATGTAGTACTACGCGCCTCGTCCACATGTGCTTTCCCCTTGCAAGTATTAACGCTACCCCATGTCCTTTGCTTTGCTTATTGTGTGTTTTATATCATAGGTGATTGGGTTATAATAAAAGATTGAAATCAACTGCTAAAGCTGCTAAATTAATTTTTGTATAAACAATTTCAACGTTGCCATGAGTTGAAATAATATCTCATTTTCTCTCACCACCTCCCAATTTTTTTTCTTTGTAGTTCCCGGATTCTTTCTAATAGAAAATTTTAATTTTTTGGCTTTACATTTTTCAGTTTGTCTTTTTTCGTTGTAGGTTTTACCGTTTTTATGACAGTATTTCCTGCATTATAAATTTACTCACATATTCTGGGAAGTGAACGAGGCGGGATGAATGTTGTAAAACATGCATGGAAAATACAAACATGGAAAAGGAATGCATTATATTCGTACATATTGTAGCATTTTTATTCCAGTAATTAAGATATTTTTACAAATATTATCATATATTTCTTCCAAACGGAAGGGTATTGAAATAAGAAGTAAAAATTATTAAACAGAATCAAAGAGTAGAAATTATGTTAAGTTGCAATTATGATTCATTACTAACAAATCCAAGAAATAGAAGATTTGATTTTAGTAGAGCTTTCAAGATTAGTTTTAGAATATTGTCAAAATTGCTTTCCTTCATTTTTTTTCAACTAGTTTAGCACTGTTGACTCAGTTTTTTCAAGCACTGTGAATTTTTAATTCTTCATTTGTTTTCCCTTTTTTCCAAAGCAGTGATGGACTGAAAATTAACCACCGAAGCGACCCAAAAAAAGTTGACGAAACTTATTTCTTTTACATATAATTCAAAAGAAATGCCTAGGCTGAATTTCAAAGGGCAATTATTGTTATTTTTATTGCTTACAGTTTGATTACAGTTTTATTGCTTAAACTTCAATGCTTAGAGTTTTCTTGCTAGTTCTGGTGGTGGGCCTTCCCTTGTGCTTTTGATTTGGATGTTTTGGTATATAATGTGTATTTTGTTAATAACACGTTTATACTTAGCAAAACAAATGAAATCAAAAGTACTTTCAACGTGGCGGGGAAGTGATAACAGGGTGATGTTAGATATGAATTTTATGCTAAGAAAATAATAATCAAAGTAAGGATTAATTTCATGTATAATTATTATTGACCAAATCTCTTTTTTTCTATACTAATTGCAAATGGGTTTCCACTAGTTAAAAATGTTGTACTTTTATTGATATCTAACTCCACTCTGGCTAAGCACGCTGAACCTCATTTTTTCACAGCACAGTAGAGGTAATATATAGTAGCAAAAAGTTCTATTCTCCATTAAAGATTTTTGACACACATCGAAAACCACACAAACTTCATAAACCTGAATTTGTGCATGTGCAACGACATAGGTTTCCGATAGAAAACCAAGTAGCAAATTAAAGCATGGCTCTGACGTGTTGGAAAACTTCCCAAATTTCGTCCTGTGAAATGTGTGTCATGTTCAGAGAAACATTTTGCAAGTGTATTTTAACTATACTGTGATCCACATGTTCGAGGATAAGATCATGCATACAAATCAGGTGACTTCTTGGAACATTTGTCTGCAGCTCATTCACTGTCTTACTAAACTCCCCATGAAAATGTTCTCGGGGCGTCATTATTGTGGTCTTTAATATTTTGTTGCTCTTATTAATACAGATTTCTCAGAAGGCACAAAAGGGGTGGTTTTTACTCCTTCTTTCTTCTTATGGTTTCCATGGGGGTTACAAATTAATTTTCTGTCACAAGTACGAACATAATGAATAACCGTATATAGGCAGTGCTCAAGTGGACAGTTGAATACACATGGCTCATATCGAAAGATATATCTCTTCAAATCAACCGTCTTGCCTTCAATCATCCGTTGATTAACTCTTTCTGAAGTTTGGATGCACAGAGGGTACAGTTACTGAGTGTACCCCACTAGTCCTGCTATAACGGTAACCATCGGCCTTGTAGTCTTGTATGCGTTCAATGCTATCTGAATATACTAAAAGAAAAATACTACCTGCAGCAGGATAGGACGAAACAGTGTTTTTGCACAGTTTAAACCTTGACATAGCAGTTTCGTGAGCGGTCTTCAAGATTATGGCAGCCTCAGTAGATTTAAGTGCCGATTTCTTGGTTTCGTAAACGTGTAGATCCACTGGATTACAAAGTGATGCGCCACGTGTTTCCTCAATAACACTTGGTCGATCCTTTTGAAAATCTTCTTCTTTTTTGGGCAAAAAAGAAATATTCAAAAAAGACTTATTAAGTGCCGATTTATTTTTTTCAGACTGTGTACTATAAATATGTGCTTCGTAAGAGTCAAGGTCTTTGTCTTTACATACTTCATTGGCTGTGTATACCGTTTTGTTAACGTTACTTCTTTGTTGTGGGGTCATTTTATCATCGTTTTCATTATAGACGTCATTAACCTCGAACTCTTCTTCTTCCAGCTCAAAATATTCCAGCATACTCTCTTGGAGGTCAACCTTTTCCATATCTTTGCACTCCTTAATTTCCATGCACTCTTGGAACTTCATGCCCAGCTTATCATTTTCAAAATTCCCTTCGATATCAATCTTTTCTAATACCTTTGCTTCAAAGTGCGATTGGAAACCATCCTCGTTGATTTCATCTCCCTGTTGTCCACCTTCTTCCGTGGATTTGCAAAGAGTACTTACCATTTCGTACTCATATTCTCTCGAATACTCCTGGCTACTTCTTTGAACCTTGATTTTTTTTTTGTATTTCTTTGTATTTGTTAATGAACTTTTTGCCACGAGAGCCTCTTTTCCTCGTTTTTTTACCCATCATCGAAAGAGAACTTATAAGTGAAACTAAAAAGAAAGATATTTGATTGTGTCGAAAACTATATCCACAATTCTTTTAAAGGGGATCCAAAGTTAAATGAGTAAACCATTACTGGAAATTACTTGGATGTCAAATCCCCCTGAAAAAGGGGGCTAAAACTCCTTCTCTTTCAATGGCTTGCTAAAGTCTCCTTACATATATCTCACGGCTTACCAATAGGACCTAATCTCTTTGTAAATTTGGATTTGTAAAACAATCGTCAAGTGCTACAAGGCACCTAAAACTCACGTATGATACGTGCAAAAATTTTCCAAAAAAGATATAGAGTAAGTCTACTTTAAATTATTTTCAAAATAATATTGTATTGTGTACGAAGCAGCATTGTTTGTTATATATAGAGTTTGTTATAGATATAGGAGTCATTCTTAAAGAATTGAAGCAAAATTCAAGCTGTAGTGTAAAGAGCAAGGCATTGTCGAGGGAACAAACCCCCTCATATAAAAATACTGTGATCGTATATTAATAAAAATATACGAATATAGAAGTTTGTTATGCAAGTAACGTATATTTATTACTAAAAAGAACGTTCGCAAAAAAATTAAAAGTTCCAGTGGCCTTTTTCAGTAACCAAGAAATTGGAGGTCAACTAGGCCCCTCTCCACCGCCTCTTTTTCTCAAAATAGACCGATCAAAACATTGGAAAAGCCATGTAGCCAAAAAAAGCAAAAATTAAGATACGAATTTCGTTTTAATGATTCATATACGATGAGCCAAAATCGAAACCTGCATTAGTTTTTTAACTGAAAGGAAGGAGCTTTTTAAGGAGGTGTTTTTAACTTACGAAGGAGTAATCGGATCTTAATAGAATCTCATATTTAGAAGGACCTCGTAACAGAGATCTCTTATTTTAAATCCTAACCGGAACCAGTGTCATTGGGGGGGGGGCTAAAATCTTGGATAACGCTTAAAGCGGAGAGATCAGGATGAAACTTGGTCGGAAGAACAAGCACAAGTCTTAGATACGAGATTGACATAACCGGACCACATCCGCTCTCTTTGGCTGAGTTGGGAGGGGGGGTGTAATTCGGAAAAACTAGAAAAATGAGGTATTTGTAACTTACGAACGGATGATCAGATCTTAATAAAATCTGATATTTAGAATAATCTTGTGCTTTAGAACTCCTGTTTAAGTCCTAATCAGATCAGGTGACATTGGGGGAGTTGGAGGAAGAAACCAGTATTCTTGGAAAACGTGAAAATCGAGGTATCTTACGATTGGGTGATCGGATCTTAATGAAACTTGATATATAGAAGAATCTTATGTCTCAAATGCTCCATTTTCAATTCGAGTCGGATCTGGGGACATTAGAGGGTTGGAAATCTTGTCAAATAGAAATTCTGAAAAACACTTAGAGTGGAGAGATCGGGATGAAACTTGATGGGAAGAATAAGCACAAGTTATAGATACAAGTGATTGACATAATCGGAACAGATTCGTTCTCTTTGAGGGATCTGGGGGGTTTTAATTCTGAAAAATTAGAAAAAATGAGGTAGTTTTAACTTGATAATAGGTAATCCGACCTCAATGAAATTTGATTTTTAGAAAGATATCGTGTCTCAGAGCTCTTATTTTATATCCCGACCGGATCCAGTATTATTAGAGAGAGCTAGAGGGGAAAGCCTAAGATATTGGAAAACCCTTAGAGTGGAGGGATTGGAATGTAACTTGGTGGGTAGAATAATTAAATGTCGTAGATGCGTGATTGATGTAACCGGAATGGATCAGCTCTCTTTGGGGGAGTTAGGGGGTTGCAGTGCTTTAGTGAGTTCGGTGCTTCTGGACGTGCTAGGACGATGAAAATTGGTATGTCAGGGACCTGCACAAATTGACTTGATAATGTTGTAGAATCTTCTCCGATTCTACAACATGGGGGGGGGGATGAAGACAGGGGAAAAATTAGAAAAAATGAGATATTTTTAACTTACGAGTGGGTGATTGGACCTTAATGAATTTTTGATATTTAGAAGGACCTCGTGTCTCAGAGCTCTCATTTCAAATCCCGACCGGCAGTAAGCCTCTGATTTTCCTTTTAAATCAATCTATTGATTCTTAGAATTTTCTAGAGCTCATACTATATCGGCTCTTGGCTCCTCCAACTTCGTCACAAGTGCCATATTAGCTCTTAGCTCTTGTTAAAATAGGATTGGGAAAGCTGACTCTTCATTGTGCTTCTGCGAGTCTAATGGAAACATGTAATCATCTTCTATTTGATTGCCTTGTCTATTTTAGAGCACGTAAAGTAATGGAACTAAGTGAAATAAGAGACTTGACTTTTAGTTATAGAGCAAAATCATGGGGGGGGGGGGGTCAATGTGACAGGGGCGCCAAGGAGCAGAATCTTAGGGAAAGCTGAATGTCACAAAGGTGCCAATAATTGACGATATTGACAAATTTATTAAGAAAAAGAGTGAAAAAAGAAACAAACAGAGAAAAGGGGGCACGGGAGAAATCTCGGGGGTTAAGGGTCCCGCCCCCTGGATCCACCAGTGTTCTAGCCCTTTATTATAAGTCAAAAGGGATTGGAGACCAACTTGCTAAGGGAGGGAGTATTTTCCAAGGGGAGATTCGCCGGTGATTATTTTCAACAAGGCGTATTTTGCACGGTTTTTTTTTGGGGGGGGGGTGTATTTGTCGGAGAGGAAAGACTGTGACAGATTCTTTGAAAGTGTAGTAAATTCTTAGGAAGAGAGCTATTTTCTACAGGGATGATTTTCCCTGATGAAATTTGGCTGAATTCAAATACAAATTTGCTCATTCACCTCATGAGAAATAATTCATGGAGAACTATCTATTAGAATTATCTGCGAGAAACTTCTCGATGGAGGGGAGGGATCTTGGAAAAGTTTTCAACATAGAAGTAATTTTCGGAATGAATTAATAAACGATCAGAAATAAAGTAAAAAAGACTTTTTTTGAAGTGTTTAAAACTTGAGCGTGAAGAGAGATGTATTGAAAAGGAGGCGGCATATATACGGAATAATATCTGTTCTCTTAAAGTTTTAATATTACTTCTTACTTTTAATAGACAAAAATTGTAACTTTTTAAATTTAATTATCATAAAGATTGATAACTTACAACTTCTTGAAAATACATTTCTAAACTCCTTCCGAAATCCCAAGGCTATAATCAAATTCTCCAATTAATAGTGTGTGACATGTAAAAGTATGCTAAACATTCCTGATTTTCAGTGCAAGTTTATTCAAATTTCCAAATAAGAACTACAGTTTAACCCACCCTCTAGATTAAGCAAATACCGTTTGCAAGTAATTTTATGGAGATATAACCTGTTTTGGTATTTTATTGATAAAAAAGACAGTAAGTGAAAAATATCCCCCACCCGAATTTTCATATATTAGATCTACCGTCCATTGATTTCCACTGCGAAGGACATATATCAAAACCTGGTATATGGGGTAATCTCCAGTACCTGCAACTATTTATCAAGGCCTGTTAAAGTTTTGACACATTAATATTAGACTTCAAAATACCACTTATACATCAGAGATTCATCTCTCATACGCCATCTTCTATTCGAAGTACCTACTACCCGTATATTTGATAGATACGCCTTTATATCCATGCCAAAAGCTAAAACAACACACGTCCAAGGCTAACCACTTTCTTAATTATTCTTATTAAAAAAACAAGTCTTGTGACGTATTTTCTGATTATCCCATCACCTTCCTATTAGCTTAAGAAACAAAACAAGTTTTGTGATGTCAGGTCTTAAACGTGCCCGGATTCCAAATTTGTATCTTTTTTAATCAAATTGGCAGGACCGCAAGAAACCTGTTTTAAGCATGCCATGAACGGCTCGGCCTGTTTTCGAGAGACCCCTATTTTCCTAGTTTCATAGTTTTATACATTCCATTAACTCAATCCAAATGTTCTCAAATTTTAGAACAAAATGGTCACTGTACAGTTGTATATCTACAAAAATAACTCAATCGGATTGTTCTCAAATTTAAAGAACAAAATGACCACTTTACAGTTGTATATGTATAAAAAAGAAGCTATTTTCCTTGTTTCATAGTTTTATACATTCCGATAACTCTTAAGGAATGTTCTCAAGCTTTGAGAACAAAATGACCACTGTACAGTTGTATATCTATAAAAAAGAAGCTATTTTCCTAGTTTTATAGTTTTATACATTCCGATAGCTCAATCCAAATGTTCTCAAATCTTAGAACAAAATGGTCATTGTACAGTTGTATATCTACAAAAATAACTCTATCGGATTGTTTTCAAATTTAAGAACAAAATGACCACTTTTAAGTTGTATATCTATAAAAAAAGAAGCTATTTTCCTTGTTTCTTAGTTTTATACATTCCGATAACTCTTAAGGAATATCCTCAAATTTTGAGAACAAAATGACCACTGTACAGTTGTATATCTATAAAAAAAAAGCTATTTTCCTAGTTTCATAATTTTATACATTCCAATAACTCTATTGGAATGCTCTCATATTTTGATAACAAAATGACCACTGTACAGTTGTATATTTATAAAAAAAAAAAGCTATTTTCCTAGTTTCATAGTCTTATACATACTAACTCTATCAGAATGTTCTCAAATTTTGAGAACAAAATGACCACTTTAAAGTTGTATATCTATAAAAAAGAAGCTATTTTCCTAGTTTCATAGTTTTATACATTCCGATAACTAAAAAGGAATGTTCTCAAATTTCGAGAACGAAATGGTCACAGTACAGCTGTATAACTATAAAAAGAAGTTATTTTCTTTGTTTCATAGTTCTATACATTCCGTTAACTCTGTCGAAATGTTCTCAAATTTTAAGAACAAAATGGTCACTGTACAGTTGTATATCTACAAAAATAAGCTATTTTCCTAGTTTCATGATTTTATACATTCCGGTAACTCTATCGGAATGTTCTCAAATTTTGAGAACAAAATGACCACTGTACAGTTGTATGTCTGTAAAAAAAAGCTATTTTCCTAGTTTCATGATTTTATACATTCCAATAACTCTATTTGAATGCTCTCATATTTTGATAACAAAATGACCATTGTACAATTGTATATTTATAAAAAAAAAGCTATTTTCCTAGTTTCATAGTTTTATACATTCCGTTAACTCCATCCAAATGTTTTCAAATTTTTAGAATAAAATGGTCACTTTACAGTTGTATATCTACAAAAAATAACTCTATCGGAATGTTCTCAAATTTTAAGAACAAAATGACGACTTTACAGTTGTAAATCTATAAAAAATAAGCTATTTTCCTAGTTTCATAGTTTTATACATTCCGATAACTCTTAAGGAATGTTTTCAAATTTTCAGAACAAAATGACCACTGTACAGTTGTATATTTATAAAAAAGAAACTATTTTCCTACTTTCATAGTTTTATACATTCCGTTAACTCTATCCAGATGCTCTCAAATTTGTAGAACAAAATGGTCATTGCACAATTGTATATCTACAAAAAATAAGTCTATCGGATTGTTCTCAAATTTTAAGAACAAAATAACCACTGTACAGTTGTATATCTACAAAAAAGAAGCTATTTTCCTAGTTTCATAGTTTTATACATTCCGTTAACTCTATCCAGATGCTCTCAAATTTGTAGAACAAAATGGTCATTGTACAATTGTATATCTACAAAAAATAACTCTACCGGATTGTTCTCAAATTTTAAGAACAAAATAACCACTGTACAGTTGTATATCTACAAAAAAGAAGCTATTTTCCTAGTTTCATAGTCTTATACATTCCGTTAACTCTATCCAGATGCTCTCAAATTTGTAGAACAAAATGGTCATTGTACAATTGTATATCTACAAAAAATAACTCTACCGGATTGTTCTCAAATTTTTAGAACAAAATAGTCACTGTTCAGTTGTATATCTATAAAAAAGAAGCTATTTTCCTAGTTTCATAGTTTTATACATTCCGATAACTCTATCGGATTGTTCTCAAATTTTGAGAACAAAATGACCACTGTACAGTTGTATATCTATAAAAAAGAAGATATTTCCTAGTTTCAAAGTTTTATACATTCCGATAACTCTATCGGAATGTTCTCAAATTTTAAGAACAAAATGACCACTGTACCGATGTATATCTATAAAAAAGAAGCCATTTTGATAGTTTCATAGTTTTATAAATTTCGATAACTCTATCGGAATTTTCTCAAATTCTTAGAACGAAATGGTCACTGTACAGTTGTATATCTATAAAAAAGAAGCTATTTTCCTAGTTTCATAGTTTTATACATTCCGTTAACTCTATCGGAATGTTCCCAAATTTCTAGAACAAAATTGTCACTGTACAGTGGTATATCTATAAAAAAGAAGCTATTTTCCTAGTTTCATAGTTTTATACATTCTGGTAACTCTATCGGTATATTCTCAAATTTCTAGAACAAAATGGTCACTGTAGAGTTGTATATCTATAAAAAAGAAGCTATTTTCCTAGTTTCATAGTTTTATACATTCCGATAACTCTATCGGAATGTTCTCAAATTTCTAGAACAAAATGGTCACTGTAGAGTTGTATATCTATAAAAAAGAAGCTATTTTCCTAGTTTTATAGTTTTACACATACTAACTCTATCGGAATGTTCTCATATTTTGAGGACAAAATGACCAATTTAAAGTTGTATATCTATAAAAAAGAAGTATTTTCCTAGTTTTTTATACATTCCGATAACTCAAAAGGAATTTTCTCAAATTTTGAGAACAAAATGGTCACAGTACAGCTGTATAACTACAAAAAATAAGCTATTTTCCTAGTTTTATAATTTTATACATTCCTGTAACTCTATCGGAATGTTCTCAAATTTTGAGAACAAAATGACCACTGTACAGTTATATATATATATATATATATATATAAAAAAGAAGCTATTTTTCTAGTTTCATAAATTATAGATTCCGATAACTCAAACGGAATGTTCTCAAATTTTGAGAACAAAATGACCACTTTACAGTTGTGTATCTATAAAAAAGAAGCTATTTCCCTAGTTTCATGGTTTTATACATTACGATAACTCTAAAGATTGCCACTTTAAAGTTGTATATCTCAAATTTTGAGATATACAAATCAAATTTTTTGATTGTTCTCAAATTTTGAGAACAAAGTGACCACTGTACAGTTGTATATTTAAAAAAAAAGCTATTTTCCTAGTTTCATAGTCTTTAGTCTCAAAGCTATTTTCCTAGTTTCATACATTCCGATAACTCTATCGGGATGTTTTCAAATTTTGAGGACAAGATGACCACTGTAAAAAATGACCACTGTGTATATCTATAAAAAAGAAGCTATTTTTCTAGTTTCATAGTTTTATACAATCCGATAACTCTAGATAAAACTAGATTCATAGTTTTTTACCTTCCGATAACTCTATCGAAATGTTCTCAAATTTTAAGAACAAAATGACTACTGTACAAAATGACCACTGTGTATATCTATAAAAAAGAAGCAATTTTTCTAGTTTCATAGTTTTATACATTCCGAAACTATATCGGAATGTTTAAATTTTTAGAACAAAAGGGTAACTGTACAGTTGTATATCTTCAAAAAAGAAGCTATTTTCCTAGTTTTATAGTTTAATACAATCCGATAACTCAATCGGAACGTTCTCAAATTTTAAGAACAAAATGTATATCTATAAAAAAGAAGCTGTTTTCCTAGTTTCACAGTTTTATACATTCCGATAACTCTATCGGTTGTTCTCAAATTTTGAGAACGAAATGTATATCTATAAAAAAGAAGCTGTTTTCCTAGTTTCACAGTTTTATACATTCCGTTAACTCTATCGGAATGTTCTCAAATTTTTAGAACAAAATGGTCACTGTACAGTTGTATATCTATAAAAAAGAAGCTATTTTCCTAGTTTCATAGTTTTATACATTCCGATAACTCTATGGGAATGTTCTCAAATTTTGATAACAAAATGGTCACTGTACAGCTGTATATCTATAAAAAAGAAGCTATTTTCCTAGTTTCATAGTTTTATACGTTCCGATAACTCTATCGGAATTTTCTCAATTAATATATGTATATATATAAAAATAAGGTATATATATATATATATTATATATAAAATATATACAAAAAATATGTATATATATTTATATATCGTTTTATACATTAGTTTACTATTAATAGTTTACTATTCATTAGTTTACTTGAATGTATACATAATTTTATACATTCCGATAACTATATCGGAATATTCTCAAATTTTAGGAACAAAATGACCACTTTACCGTTGTATATCTACAAAAAAGCTTTTTTCCTAGTTTCATAGTTTTATACATTCCGATAACTCTATCGGATTGTTCTCAAATTTTAAGAACAAAATGACCACTTTACAGTTATTTGAATGTTCTCGAATTTTGAGAACAAAATGACCACTTTACAGTTGTATATCTACAAAAAAGAAGCTATTTTCCTAGTTTCCTAGTTTTATACATTCAGATAACTCTATCGGAATGTTCTCAAATTTTAAGAACAAAATGACCACTGTACAGTTGTATATCAATAAAAAAAGCTATTTTCCTAGTTTCATAGTTTTATACATTCCGATAACTCTATCGGAAAGTTCTCAAATTTATAGAACAAAATGGTCACTGTACAGTTGTAAATATACAAAACAGAAGCTAGTTTCGTAGTTTCATTGTTTTATACATTCTGATAAGTTTATCGAAATGTTCTCAAATTTTGAGAACAAAATGACCAGTGTATAGTTGTACATCTACAAAAAAGAAGCTGTTTTTCTCTTTTCATAGTTTTATACATTCAAATAACTCTATCGGAATGATCTCAAAATTTGAGAACAAAATGAACACTTTAAAGTTGTATAGATATACAACTTTAATGTACAGTAGTAAATATATACAAAAAAGAAAGCTATTTTCCCAGTTTCATAGTTTTATACAATCCGATAACTGTGTCGGAATCTTCTCAAATTTTGAGAACAAAATGAACACTTTACAGTTGTATATCTATAAAAAAGAAGCTATTTGCCTAGTTTCATGGTTTTATACATTACGATAACTCTATCGGAATGTTCGCAAATTTTGAGAACAAAATAACCACTGTAGAGTTGTATATCTATAAAAAAGCTATTTTCCTAGTTTCATAGTTATATACGTTCCGATAGCTCTATCGGAATGTTCTCAAATTTTTAGAACAAAATGGTCACTGTACAGTTGTAATCACTGGAAAATGACGAGTTTACAGTTGTAAATCTATAAAAAATAATCTATTTTCCTAGTTTCATAGTTTTATACATTCCTATAATTCATAAGGAATGTTATCAAATTTTGAGAAAAAAATGACCACTGTACAGTTGAATATCTATAAAAAAGAAATCATTTTCCTAGTTTCATAGTTTTGTACATTCCGCTAACTCTATCCAGATGTTCTCAAATTTTTAGAATAAAATGGTCATTGTACGATAGTTTATTTACAAAAAATAACTCTATCGGATTGTTCTCAAATTTTAAGAACAAAATGACCACTATACAGTTGTATATCTATAAAAAAGAAGCTATTTTCCAAGTTTCATAGTTTTATACATTCCGATAACTCTATCGGTTTGATCTCAAATTTTGAGAACAAAATGACCACTGTACAGTTGAATATCTATAAAAAAGAAATTATTTTCCTAGTTTCATAGTTTTGTACATTCCGCTAACTCTATCCAGATGTTCTCAAATTCTTAGAATAAAATGGTCATTGTACGGTAGTTTATCTACAAAAAATAACTCTATCGGATTGTTCTCAAATTTAAAGAACAAAATGACCACTTTACAGTTGTATATGTATAAAAAAGAAGCTATTTTCCTTGTTTCATAGTTTTATACATTCCGATAACTCTTAAGGAATGTTCTCAAGCTTTGAGAACAAAATGACCACTGTACAGTTGTATATCTATAAAAAAGAAGCTATTTTCCTAGTTTTATAGTTTTATACATTCCGATAGCTCAATCCAAATGTTCTCAAATCTTAGAACAAAATGGTCATTGTACAGTTGTATATCTACAAAAATAACTCTATCGGATTGTTTTCAAATTTAAGAACAAAATGACCACTTTTAAGTTGTATATCTATAAAAAAAGAAGCTATTTTCCTTGTTTCTTAGTTTTATACATTCCGATAACTCTTAAGGAATATCCTCAAATTTTGAGAACAAAATGACCACTGTACAGTTGTATATCTATAAAAAAAAAGCTATTTTCCTAGTTTCATAATTTTATACATTCCAATAACTCTATTGGAATGCTCTCATATTTTGATAACAAAATGACCACTGTACAGTTGAATATCTATAAAAAAGAAATTATTTTCCTAGTTTCATAGTTTTGTACATTCCGCTAACTCTATCCAGATGTTCTCAAATTCTTAGAATAAAATGGTCATTGTACGGTAGTTTATCTACAAAAAATAACTCTATCGGATTGTTCTCAAATTTTAAGAACAAAATGACCACTATACAGTTGTATATCTATAAAAAAGAAGCTATTTTCCTAGTTTCATAGTTTTATACATTCCGATGACTCTATCGGATTGTTCTCAAATTTTGAGAACAAAATGACCACTTTACAGTTTTATTTCTATAAAAAAAAGCTATTTTCCTAGTTTAATAGTTCTAGAAATTCTGAAAACTCTATCGGAATGTTCTCAAATTTTGGGAGCAAAATGACCACTGTACAGATGTATATTATTAAAAAAGAAGCTATTTTGCTAGTTTCATAGTTTTATACATTCCGATAACTCTATCGGAATGTTCTCAAATTTTTAGAACAAAATGGTCACTGTAGAGTTGCATATCTATAAAAAAGAAGCTATTTTCCTTGTTTCATAGTTTTATACATTTCGAAAACTCTATCGGAATGTTCTCAAATTTTGAGAACAAAATGGTCACTTTACAGTTGTATATCTATAAAAAAGAAGCTATTTTCCTAGTTTCATAGTTTTATACATTCCGATAACTCTATCGGAATGTTCTCAAATTTTTAGAACAAAATGGTCACTGTACAGTTGTATATCTATAAAAAAGAAGCTATTTTCCTAGTTTCATAGTTTTATACATTCCAATAACTCTATCGGAATGCTCTCAAATTTTGAGAAAAAAAATGACCACTGTACAGTTGTATATTTATAAAAAAGAAGCTATTTTCCTAGTTTCATAGTTTTATGTAATCTATCCAAATGTTTTCAAATTTTTAGAACAAAATGTTCACTTTACAGTTCTATAAAAAAGAAGCTATTTTCCTTGTTTCATAGTTTTATACATTCCGATAACTCTTAAGGAATGTTCTCAAATTTTGAGAACAAAATGACCACTGTACAGTTGTATATCTAGAAAAAAAAGCTATTTTCATAGTTTCATAGTTTTATACATTCCGATAACTCTATCGGAATGTTCTCAAATTTTAAGAACAAAGTGACCACTGTACACTTGTATATACATAAAAAAGAAGCTATTTTCTTAGTTTCATACATTCTGATAACTCTATCGGAATGTTCACACATTTTTAGAACAAAATGGTCACTGTACAGTTGTATATCTATAAAAAAGAAGCTATTTTCCTAGTTTCATAGTTTTATACACTCCGATAATTCTCGGATTGTTCTCAAATTTTAAGAACAAAATGAACACTGTACAGTTGTTTATCTATAAAAAAAAGCCATTTTCCTAGTTTCATAGTTTTACACATACCGATAACTCTATCGGAATGTTCTCAAATTTTAGGAACAAAATGACCACTTTACTGTGTATATCTACAAAAAAAAAGCTCTCCAATTTTGAGATCAAAATGACCACTTTACAGTTATAAATCTGAAAATAATAAGCTATTTTCCTAATTTAATAGTTTCATACATTCCGATAACTCTATTGGAATGTTGTCAAATTTTAAGAACAAAATAACCACTTTGAAGTTGTATATCTCAAATTTGGAGATATACAAATCAAATTTTTTTATTGTTCTCAAATTTTGAGAGCAAAATGACCACTGTACAGTTGTATATTTATAAAAAAAAGCTATTTTCCTAGTTTTATAGTCTTATACATTCCGATAACTCTATCGGAATGTTTTCAAATTTTGAGGACAAAATGACCACTGTACAAAATGACCACCGTGTATATCTATAAAAAAGAAGCTATTTTTCTAGTTTCATAGTTTTATACAATCCGATAACTCTAGATAAAACTAGTTTCATAGTTTTTTACCTTCCGATAACTCTATCGAAATGTTCTCGAATTTTAAGAACAAAATGACCACTGTACAAAATGACCAATGTGTATATCTATAAAAAAGAAGCTATTTTCCTAGTTTCATATTTATATACATTTCGATAACTCTATCGGGCTGTTCTCAAATTTTGAGAAAAAAATGACCACTTTACGGTAGTATATCTACAAAAAAAGAAGCTATTTTCCTAGTTTTATACATTTCGATAACTCGAAATGTATCTTAATGTTCTTAAATTTTCAGAACAAAATGGTCACTGTACAGTTGTTTATTTATAAAAAAGAAGCTATTTTCTTAGTTTCGTTGTTTTTTACATTCCGAAATTCTATGGGAATGTTCTCAAATTTTTAGAACAAAATGGTCACTGTAAAGTTGTATATCTATAAAAAAAAGGCTATTTTCCTAGTTTCATAGTTTTATACATTCCGATAACTCTGTCGGAATGTTCTCAAATTTTGAGAACAAAATGACCACTGTACAGTTGTATATGTACAAAAAGAAGCTATTTTTCTAGTTTTACGGTTTAAAACCTTCCGATAACTCTATCGAATCGTTCTCAAATTTTGAGAACAAAATGACAATTTTACAGTTGTATATATATAAATAAGAAGCTATTTACCTAGTTTCATAGTGTTATACATTCCGATAACTATCGTATTGTTCTCAAATTTTTAAAACAAAATAGTCACTGTACAGTTGTAAATCTACAAAACAGAAGCTATTTTCGTAGTCTCATAGTTTTATACATTCCGATAACCCTATCGGAATGTTCTCGAATTTTTGAGAACAAAATGACCACATTACAGTTGGATATATATACAAAAAAGAAGCTATTTTCCCAATTTTCAGTACCTAATCAGTACTTAATTTTTTTTCTAATTTTCCCTCTCCCTTTAGCCCCTCAGATGGTCGAATCTGGAAAAACGACTTGATCAAGTCAATTTGATAAAACATCCCATTTTTCACGTTTTCCAAGAACTCCGGTTTCCCCCTCCAATCCCCCCAATGTCACAAGATTTGGTCAGAATTAGAGCTTTAAAGCACAAGATCCTTCTAAATATCAAATTTCATCAAGATCTGGTCACCCTTTTGGTAGTTACAAATACCTCAATTTTCAAAATTACCCCTCCCCCAATTCCACTAAAAGAGCAGGTCCGGTCCGGTTTTGTCAGTCACGTATCTTAGACAGGTTTTTATTCTTCCCATCCAGTTTCATCCTAATCCCACCGCTTTAAGTATTTTTCAACCCCCCCCCCCCCCCCTAGAGCGGATCCGTTCCAATTATGTATATCACGTTTCTAAGACTTCTGCTTATTTTTCCCACCAAGTTGCATCCCGATTCCTCCAATCTAAGCGTTTTCCATCATTTTAGGTTCCCCCACCCCAAACTTCCCCCAATGTCACGAGATCCTGTCGGGACTTAAAAAAAGAGCTTTGAGACACGATATCCTTTTAAATATCAAATTTCATTGAAATCCGATCATCCATTCGTATGTTTAAAATACCTGATTTTTTTAAGTTTTTCACAATTAACCCCCCCCCCCCCCAACTACCCCAAACTTGGCAGATCCGGTCCGGATATATCAGTCATGTATCTTAGACAGGTTTTTATTCTTCCTATCCAGTTTCATCCTGATCTCACCGCTTTAAGTATTTTCTAAGATTTCCAGTTCCCCCAACTACCCCTCCCCAATTACGCTGGATCCGGTTGAGATTTAAAATAAGAGATCTGAGTTACGAGGTTCTGCTAAATATGAAGTTTCATGAAGATCCGATCACTTCTTCGTAAGTTAAAAATACGTTATTTTTTCACATTTTTCAGAATCAACCCCCCCCCCAATAGAGCGGATCCGTTCCAATTATGTAAATCACTTTTCTAAGACTTCTGCTTATTTATCCCACCAAGTTTCATCCCGATCCGTCCAAGCTAAGCGTTTTCGATCATTTTAGGTTACCCAACCCAAAACTCCGCCCAATGTCACCAGATCCGGCCGGGACTAAAAATAAGAGCTTTGAAACACGATATATTTTAAAATATCAAATTTCATTGAGATTCGATTACCCTTTCGTAAGTTAAAAATACCTCATTTTTTCGAATCAACCCCCCTCCCCCCAACTACCCCCTCCCAACTCACCCCAATGTCACCAGATCTGGTCGGTATTCAAAATAAGAGCTCTGAGACACAATATCCTTCCAAACATCAAATTTAATTAAGATCTGATCAACCGTTCGTAAGTTAAAAATACTTCAATTTTTCTATTTTTCCGAATTAACGGGCCCCCCTCTCCCCCGAGATGGTCAAATTGGGAAAACGACTATTTCCAATTTAATCTGATCCGGTCCCTGATACGCCTGCCAAATTTCATCGTCCTAGCTTACCTGGAAGTGCCTAAAGTAGCAAAACCGGGACCGACAGACCGACAGAATTTGCGATTGCTATATGTCACTTGGTTAATATCAAGTGCCATAAAAAAGAAGCTATTTTCCTAGTTTCATAGTTTTATACATTCCGATAACTCTATCGGAATGCTCTCAAATTTTGAGAACAAAATTACCACTGTACAGTTGTATATCTATAAAAAACAAGAGCTAAGAGCTCATATGGCACTTGTGACGAGGCAAGAAGAGCTAAGAGCCAAAAAATCATATGGTATGAGCTCTAGCAAAATTCTATGAATCAATAAATTGATTTAAAAGGTAAATAAGAGGCTTAATGCCGGTTAGGATTTAAAATAAAGCTCTGAGTCACGATGTCCTTCTAAATATCAAAATTCATTAAGATCCGATCACTCACTCGTATGTTATAAATATCTTATTTTTTCTAATTTTTCCTCTCCCTTTAGCCCCCCAGATGGTCGAATCTGGGAAAACGTCTTTATCAAGTAAATTTGTGCAGCTACCTGACACGCTTACCAATTTTCATCTTCCTAGCACGTCCAGAAGCACCAAACTCGACAAATCACGGAACCCCTCCCCCCAACTCCCCAAAAGAAAGCGAATCAGTACGGTTCCGTCAATCATGTATCAAGGACATTTGCTTATTCTATCCACCAAGCTTCATCCCGATTCCTCCACTCCAAGTGTTTTCCAAGATTGCCCCCTCCAACTACCCCCAATGTCAAAAGATCTGGTTGGGATTTGAAATAAGAGCTCTGAGACATGAATTCCTTCTAAATATCAAATTTCATTAAGATCCGATCACCTATTCTTAAAATAAAATACCCCAATTTTCACGTTTTCCAAGAATTCCGGTTTTCCCCTCCAACTCCCCCCAATGTCACAGGATATGGTCTGAATTTAAAATTAGAACTTTAAAGCGCAAGACCCTTCTAAAAATCAAATTTCATTAAGATCTGGTCACCCTTACATAAGTTACAAATACCTCGATTTTCAAAATTACCCTCCCCCCTCCCAACTCCACCAAAGAGAGCAGATCCGGTCCAATTATGTCAGTCCCGTGTCTTAGACAGGTTTTTATTCTTCCCATCCAGTTTCATCCTGATCTCACCGCTTTAAGTTTTATTCATTCCCATAACTCTATCGGAATGTTCTCAAATTTTAAGAACAAAATTTGAGGAATGTTCTCAAATTTTGAGAACAAAATAATTTCATAGTTTTATACATTCCGATAATTCCGACAACTCGTTCAAATTTTGATAAAAAAAAAATGGTCCCTGTACAGTTGTATATCTATAAGAAAAAGCTATTTTTCTAGTGTCCTAGTTTTTTTTTAGACTTTCTAGTGTCCTAATTTTGAGAACAAAATGATCACTGCACAGTTGTATATCTATAAAAAAAAGCTAATTTCCCAGTTTCATAGTTTTATACACTCCTATATCTCTATCGGAATTTTCTCAAATATTTAGAACAAAATCACCGCTTTCCAGTTGTATATCTATAAAAAAGAAACTATTTTCCTAATTTCATAGTTTTATACATTCCGATAACTCTTGAGGAACGTCCTCAAATTTTGAGAACGAAATGACCACTGTACAGTTGTATATCTATAAAAAGAAGCTATTTTCCTAGTTTCATAGTTTTATACATTTTGATAACTCTATCGGAAGAAGCTATTTTCTTAGTTTCATACTTTCATACCTTCCGATAATTCTATGGGAAGATAACTCTTCGATAGCTCTTCTCAAATTTTGAGAACAAAATGGTCACTATACAGTTGTATGTCTATAAAAAAAGAAGCTATTTTTGTAGTTTCCTAGTTTTATACATTCTGATAACCCTATCAAAATGTTTTCAAATTTTGAGAACAAAATGACCACTGTACAGTGGTACATCTATAAAAAAGAAGCTATTTTCCTAGTTACATAGTTTTATACGTTCCGATAACTCTACCAGAATGCTCTGAAATTTTAGGAACAAAATGATCACTGTACAGTTGACTCACTGTACAGTAGAGTTATACGTTCCGATAACTCTATCGGAATGTTCTCAAACTTTGAGAACAAAATGACCATTTCAAAGTTGTATATGTATAAAAAAGAACCTATTTTCCTAGTTTCATAGTTTTATACATTTTGATAACTCTATCGGAAGAAGCTATTTTCTTAGTTTCATACTTTCATACCTTCCGATAATTCTATGGGAAGATAACTCTTCGATAGCTCTTCTCAAATTTTGAGAACAAAATGGTCACTATACAGTTGTATGTCTATAAAAAAAGAAGCTATTTTTGTAGTTTCCTAGTTTTATACATTCTGATAACCCTATCAAAATTTCAAATTTTGAGAACAAAATGACCACTGTACAGTGGCACATCTATAAAAAAGAAGCTATTTTCCTAGTTACATAGTTTTATACGTTCCGATAACTCTACCAGAATGCTCTGAAATTTTAGGAACAAAATGATCACTGTACAGTTGACTCACTGTACAGTAGAGTTATACGTTCCGATAACTCTATCGGAATGTTCTCAAGTTTTGAGAACAAAATGACCACTCTACAGTTGTATATATTTATAAGAAAGGAGCTATTTTCGTAGTTTCATAGTTTTATACATACTAACTCTATCGGAATGTTCTCAAATTTTGAAAACAAAATGACGCACTTTAAAGTTGTATATCTATAAAAAAGAATCTGTTTTCCTAGTTTCGTAGTTTTATACATTTTGATAACTCTAAAGGAACGTTCTCTAATTTTGAGAACAAAATGGTCACTGTACATTTGTATATCTATAAAAAGAAGCTATTTTACTAGTTTCATAGTTTTATACAATTCGATAACTCGATTTGTAGACAGTTGTATATCTATAAAAAAGAAGCTATTTCCCTAGTTGCATAGTTTTTGTTCATTCCGATAATTCTATCGGAATGTTCTCAAATTTTAAGAACAAAATAACCACTGTATAGTTGTATATCTATAAAAAAGAAGCTATTTTCCTAGTTTCATAGTTTTATACATTTCGATAACTCAATCAGAATGTTCTCAAATTTTGAGAACAAAATGACCACTGTGCAGTTGTATATCTATAAAAACATGAAGGAAACATTTTCCTATTGTATATCCATAAAAAAGAAGCTATTTTCCTAGTTTCATAGTTTTATACATTCCGATAACTCTTTCGGAATGTTCTAAAATTTTAAAAACAATATGACCACTGTACAGTTGTATATGTATAAAAAAGAAGCTATTTTCATAGTTTATACATTCTGATAACTCTATCGGAATGTTCTCAAGTTTTAAGAACAAAATGGTCACTGAACAGTTGCATATCTATAAAACAGAAGCTATTTTCCTAGTTCCATAGTTTTGTACTTTTTGATAACTCTATCGGTATGTTCTCAAATTTTGAGAACAAAATGGTCACTAAACAGTTCTATATTCATAAAAAGAAACTATTTTCCTAGTTTCACAGTTTTATACATTCCGTTAACTCTATCGAAATGTTCTCAAATTTTTAGAACAAAATAGTCAGTGTACAGCTGTATATCTACAAAAAATAAGCATTTTCCTAGTTTCATGAAATTATACTTTCCGATAACTCTATCGGAATTTTCTCATATTTTGAGAACAAAATGACCACGGTACAGTTGTATATCTATAAAAAAAAAGCCTTTTTCCTGGTTTCATAGTTGTATACATTCTGATAACTCGAAATGTTCTCAAATTTTGAGAACAAAATTATCACTGTACAGTTGTATATCTATAAAAAAGAAGTTATTTTCCAAGTTTAATAGTTTTATACATTCCGATAACTCTAAAGGAATTTTCTCAAATTTTGAGAACAAAATGACCACTGTACAGTTGTATATCTCTAAAAAAGAATCTATTTTCCTAGTTTCATAGTTTTATACAATCCGATAACTCGATCGGAATGTTCTCAATTTTTTTTTTTATAGATATACAACTTTAAAGTGGTCATTTTGTTCTCAAAGTTTGAGAACATTCCGATAGAGTTATCGGAATGTAAAAAACTATGAAACTAGTAAAATAGCTTCTTTTTTATAGATATACAACTGTACAGTGACCATTTTGTTCTATAACTAGAAATTAGAGCTATCAGAATGTAGAAAACGATGAAACTAGGAAAATAACTTCCTTTTTTATACATATACAACTGTACAGCAGTCACTTTGTTCTCAAATTTGAGAACATTCCAAAAGAGTTATCGGAATGAAAAACTATGAAACTAGTAAAATATCTTTTTTTATAGATATACAACTGTACAGTGACCATTTTGTTTTCAAAATTTGAGAACATTCCGATAGAGTTATCGGAATGTATAAAACTATGAAACTAGGAAAATAACTTCTTTTTTATACATATACAACTGTACAGTAGTCATTTTGTTCTTAAAATTCGAGAACATTCCGATAGAGTTATCGGATTGTATAAAACTATGAAACTAGGAAAATAGCTTCTTTTTATGGCACTTAGTATTAACCAAGTGACATATAGCAATCGCCAATTCTGTCGGTCTGTCTGTCTTTCGGTCTGTCTGTCAGTCTATCTGTCTGTCCCAGTTTTGCTACTTTAGGCACTTCCAGGTAAGCTAGGACGATGAAATTTGGCAGGCGTATGAGAGATGGGACCAGCTTAAATTAGAAATAGTCATTTCCCAATTGGACCATCTGGGGGGAAGTGGGGGGCCGGTTAATTCGGAAAAATAGAAAAAATGAAGTGTTTTTAACTTATGAATGGGTGATGGGATCTTAATGAAATTTGATGTTTGGAATGATATTGCATCTCAGAGCTTTTATTTTAAATCCCGACCGGATCTGATGACATTGGGGGTATTGGAGGGGGGAAACCTAAAATCTTGGAAAACACTTAGAGTGGAGGGATCGGATGAAACTTGATGGGAAAAATAAGCACAAGTCCCAGATACATAATTGACATAATCGAACAGATCCGCTCTCTTTGGGGTAGTGGAGGGGGGGTTAATTATAAAAAATTAGAAAAAATAAAGTATTTTTAACTTACGAATGGGTGATAGGATTTCAATGAAATTTGATGTTTAGAAGGATATCGTGTCTTAGAGCTCTTATTTTAAATCCCGACCGGATCTGGTGACATTGGGGGGGGGGGGAGCTGGGAGGGGGAAACCTAAAACTTGGAAAACACTTAGAGTCGAGGGATTGGGATGAAACATGGTGGGAAAAATAAACACAAGGGATAGATACATGATTGATATGAACGGAATGGATCCGCTTTCTTTGGGATAGTTGGGGGGGGGGGTTATTTCTGAAAAATTAGAAAAAATGAGGTATTTTTACCTTCCGAACAGGTGATCGGATCTCAATGAAATTTGATATTTAGAAGGATATCGTGGCTCAGAGCTCCTATTTTTAACCCGACCAGATCTGGTGACATTGGGGGGGGGGGAGTTGGGAGGGGGAAACCTAAAACTTGAAAAACACTTAGAGTGGAGGGATCGGAATGAAACTTTATGAAAAAATAATCACGAGTCCTAGATACATGATTGACATAACCGGAACGGATCCGCTCTCTTTGGGGTAGTTGGAGGAGGGGTTAATTCTGAAAAATTAGAAAAATGAGGTATTTTTAACTTACGAACGGGTTATCGAATCTCCATGAAATTTGATATTTAGAAGAATATCGTGTCTCAAAGCTCTTATTTTAAATCCCGACTGGATCTGGTGACGTTGGGGGAAGTTTGGGGTGGGGGAACCTAAAATCATGGAAAACGCTTAGATTGGAGGTATTAAGATGAAATTTGGTGGGGAAAATAAGCAGAAGTATTACATACGTGATTTACATAATTGGAACGGATCCGATCTATTGGGGGGGGGGGGTTAATTCTGAAAAATAAGAAAAAATTACGTATTTTTAACTTACGAAGGAGTGGTCGGATATTCATGAAACTTCATATTTAGAAGGACCTCGTAACTCAGATCTCTCATTTTAAATCTCAACCAGATCAAGCGTAATTGGGGGGGGGGGGAGTTGGGGGGACCGGAAATCTTAGAAAATACTTAAAGCGGTGAGATCAGGATGAAACTGGATAGGAAGAATAAAAACCTGTCTGAGATACGTCACTGACATAACCGGACCGGATCTGCCCTTTTTGGTGGAATTGGAGGGGGGGGGGTAATTTTGAAAATTGAGGTATTCGTCACTTACGAAAAGGTGACCAGATCTTAATGAAATTTGATATTTAGAAGGATCTTGTGCTTTAAAGTTCTTATTTTAAATTCCGACCAGATCCTGTGACGTTGGGGGGAGTTGGAGGGGGAAACCGGAATTCTTGGAAAACGAGAAAATTGGAGTATTTTTATCTTACGAATAGATGATCGGATCTTAATGAAATTTGATTTTTAGAAAGAATTCATGTCTCAGAGCTCTTATTTCAAATTCCGACCAGATCGTTTGACATGGGGGGGAGTTGGAGGGGAAATCTTGGAAAAATACTTGGAGTGTAGGAATCGGGATGAAGCTTGGTGGATAGAATAAACAAATGTCCTTGATACGTGATTGACAGAATCGTACTAGATTCGCTCTCTTTGGGGGAGTTGGGGAAGGGGTTCAGTGATTTGGCGAGTTTGGTGCTTTTGGACGTGCTAGGACGATGAAAATTGATAGGCGTGTCAGGAAGCTGCACAATTTGACTTCATAAAGTCGTTTTTCCCAGATTCGATCATCTGGGGGGCTAAAGGGAGAGGAAAAATTAGAAAAAATTAGGTATTTATAACTTACGAGTGGGTGATCGGATCTTAATGAATTTTGATATTTAGAAGGACATCGTGACTCAGAGGTCTTATTATTTTAAATCCTGACTGGCATTAAGCCTTTTATTTTCCTTTTTAAATCAATCTATTGATTCATAGAATTTTGTCAGAGCTCATACCATATGATCTCTTGGCTCTTAGCTCTTCTCGCCTCGTCACAAGTGCCATATGAGCTCTTAGCTCTTGTTTGTATATATACAACTTTAAAGTGGTCATTTTGTTCTCAAAATTTGAGAACATTTCTTTAGAGTTATCGGATTGTATAAAACTATGAAACTACGAAAATAACTTCTGTTTTGTAGATTTACAACTGTACAGTGACCATTTTGTTCTAAAAATTTCAGAACATTCAGATAGAATTATCGGAATGTATAAAATTATGAAACTAGGAAAATAGCTTCTTTTTTATAGATATACAATTGTACGGTGGTCATTTTGTTCTCAAAATTTGAGGGCATTTCTTTAGAGTTATCGGAATGTATAAAACTATGAAACTAGGAAAATTGTTTGGGCAGTAGTTCTTAAAGAACTTAGAATAAAATTGGTATAGCGTGTTCTAGGGAGGTACCCATGTGTTTGAGCAGTAGTTCTTAAGGAACCTAGAAGAAAATTGAAGCTATAGTGTGTCGAGGGAGGAGCCCATGTGTTTTGGTAGTAGTTCTTAAAAAATTGAGAAAAAATTCAAGCTATAGCGTGTTGAGGGAGGGATCCTTGTCTTTGAGGAGTAGTTCATAAGAAAATTGAGAAAAAATTCAAGCCATAGCGTGTTGAGGGAGGGACACATGTGTTTGAGCAGTAGTTCTTGAAAAATTGAGAAAAAATTCAAGCTATAGTGTGTTGAGGGAGGGAACCATATATTTGAGCACTAGTTCTTAAAGAACTTAAAAAGAAAACTGAACCTATAGCTTGTTGAGGGAGGGGCCCATGTGTTTGGGCTTAGTTCTTAAAGAACTTAGAAGAAAATTGAAGCTATAGCGTGTTGAGGAGGGACCCATGAGTCTGAGCAGTAGTTCTGAAGAACTTAGAAGATAATTGAAGCTAACTTTCAGTTAAAAAAAATAGTTTTTTATTTAATTTCTGAACATTTTTGAATTAATGCGTGTTTGATTTTGGCTCTCAGCACATAAATTATTAAATGGAATTTGTATATTATTTCTTTTTTTTGGCTAAATGGCTTTCTCTTAGTTTTGATCAGACGATTTTGATAAATAAGGGGTGGGAAGGAGGCCTAGTTGCCTTCCTTATTTTTCGGTTACTTAAAAAGGCAACTAGAAGTTTCAACTTTTAAAGAACATTTTTATGGCACATGGTATTAACCAAGTGACATATAGCAATCGCAAATTCTGTCGGTCTGTTGGTCCCGGTTTTGCTACTTTAGGCACTTCCAGGTAAGCTAGGACGATAAAATTTGGCAGGCTTATCTGGGACCAAACCAGATTAAATTAGAAATATTCGTTTCCCCGATTTGACCATCTGGGGAGGAGTGGGGGGCCCGTTAATTCGGGAAAAACAGAAAAATTAAAGTATTTTTAACTTACGAACGATTGATCAGATCTTAATAGAATTTGATGTTTGGAAGGATATCGTGTCTCAAAGCTGTTATTTTAAATCCCGACCGGATCTGGTGATATTGAGGGGGGGTTAGGAGGGGGAAACCTAAACACTTTGAAAACATTTAGAGTGGAGGGATCGGGATGAGACTTGGTGGGAAAAATAAGCAAAAGTCCTAGATAAATGATTGATATAACCGGAACGGATCCGCTCTCTTTGGGGTAGTTGGGGAGGGGCTAATTTTGAAAAATTAGAAAAAATTAGGAATAGTTAACTTACGAACAGGTGATCGGATCTCAGTGAAATTTGATATTTAGAAGGATATCGTGTCTCAAAGCTCTTATTTTAAATCCCGACCGGATCTGGTGACACTGGGGGGAGTTTGTGGTGGGGGAACCTAAAAATGATAGAAAACGCTTAGATTTGAGGGATCGGGATGAAACTTGGTGGGAAAAATAAGCAGAAGTCTTAGATACGTGATTTACATAATTGGAACAGATCTGCTCTATTGGGGGGGGGGGGGGGGGTTAATTCTAAAAAAATTGAAAATGACGTATTTTTAACTTACGAAGGAGTGATCGGATCTCTATGAAATCTCTTATTTAGAAGGATATCGTGTCTCAAAGCTCTTATTTTAAGTCCCGACCGGATCTGGTGACATTGGGGGGAGTTTGGGATGGGGGAACCTAAAATGATGGAAAACGCTTAGATGAAGGGATCGGTATGATACTTGGTGGGGAAAATAAACAGAAGTCTTAAATGCGTGATTTACATAATTGGAACGGATCCGCTCTATTGGGGGGGGAGGTAATTCTGAAAAATTAGATTAAATGACGTATTTTCAACTTACGTAGGAGTGATCGGAGCTTAGTGAAATTTCATATTTAGAAGTACCTCGTAACTCAGATCTCTTATTTTAAATCTCAACCGGATCCAGCGTAACTGGGGGGGGGGGCAGCTGGGGGAACCGAAAATCTTAGAAAGTCTGTCTGTCTGTCCGCATATGACGTCTGAATTATTTCATCATATACCAATTCAAAAACGAATGTATTCAAGCCAAAAAAACTAAAAAAAACAAAAAAAGTAAAAACTACAAAAAAATAAAAAGAAAAAAAACTAAAAACTAATAAAAAAACTAAAAAAGCTAAAAAACTAAAAAAGAAAAAAAAAGAAAAAAAGGAAAAAAAACTGAAAAATAAAGGAGAAAAACAAAGTTAAAAGAATTTAAATAAAAAATTTTAACATTTTTAATTTTTTTAAAATTTAAAAATTAAGCTTTTTTATTTTTTTATTAGTTTTTAGTTTTTTTTCTTTTAGTTTTTTTTGTAATTTTTACCTTTTTTTAGTTTTTTAAGTTTTTTTTTTTGGCTTGAATACATTCGTTTTTGAATTGGTATATGATGATAATTCAGACGTCATATGCGGACAGACAGACAGACAGACATAACACACAAACAACTTATTTTATTATATATATATATATATATATATATATATATATATATATATATATATATATATATATATATATATATATATATATATATATATATATATATATATATATTATAGATATATATCTATATATATAAAAATAAGTTTGTCTTTGTGTCGAGTGACGTCATGTCTAAGAAAATCGTTCAAAGACAAATTTTTAGTTGTAAGAAGATCATGGACGGAAAAATGTTTAATTGTAAGATGACTGAAGAACCTACAATGGCAACAGCCGAGGAAACTGCTCAAAAGACAATTTTTTAATTGTAAGAAGATCGTGGACGGAAAAATGTTTAATTGTAAAATGACTGAAGAACCTACAATGGCAACAGCCGAGGAAGCTGCTCAAAGAGTCTATGCCAAAAAACTTGCGGCCGATAGAGAAAGTAAGAAAAGAAAGCGTGCCGAGGAAAAAATAAAAAAAAGGAAAAAACTGAAAAATAAAGGAGAAAAACAAAACTAAAAAAAAAATAAAAAAAAATAAAAAGGTAAAAACTACAAAAAAAAACTAAAAAGAAAAAAGAAAAAAACTAAAAAAAAACTAAAAAAAGGTAAAAACAAAAAAAAACACTAAAAAGAAAAAAAGGGGAAAAACACAAAATCTTAACATTTGGAATCATAATGAAAAATAAACATGAATTTTTTTCTTCTGAAAGTAGGAAGCAGCATTAAAACTTAAAACGAGCAGAAATTATTGCGCATATGAGGGATTTACATCCTCGTAATACTCTTTACGCTAAAGTATTTTTAGTAATTTCAACTATTTATTCTACGGCTTTTTTGGTTCAGGGGCCATTCTTAAAAGTGGGATAAAACTTGTGATTTAGTTTAAAGAGCGAGGTATCGACAAGGGGTGAGATCAGATCTTAATTTCATTAAGATCTGATCACCTATTCGTAAGATAAAAATACCCCAATTTTCAAGTTTTCCAAGAATTTCGGCTTCCCTGTTCAATCCCACCAATGTCACAGGATCTGGTCGAAATTTAAAATTAGAGCTTTAATGCACAAGATCCTTCTAAATATCAAATTTCGTTAAGATCTGGTCACCCTTTCGTATGTTACAAATATCTCAATTTTCAAAATTACCCCCTTCCCAAACTCCACCAAAGAGAACCGATCCAGTTCGGTTATGTCAGTCACGTATCTTAGACAGGTTTTTATTCTTCCCATCCAGTTTCATCCTGATCTCACCACTTTAAGTATTTTCTAAAATTTCCGGTTCCCCCAGCTGCCCCCCTTCCAGTTACCCTGGATCCGGTTGGGATTTTAAATAAGAGATCTGAGTTACGAGGTCCTTCTAAATATGAAATTTCACTAAGCTCCGATCACTCCTACGTAAGTTAATCTAATCTATTTAATCTATATCTCATTTAATCTATTTTTTCAGAATTAACCCCCCCCCCTCCAATAGAGCGGATCCGTTCCAATTATGTAAATCACGCATTTAAGACTTCTGTTTATTTTCCCCACCAAGTTTCATACCGATCTCTCCAATCTAAGCGTTGTCCACCATTTTAGGTTCCCCCATCCCAAACTCCCCCCAATGTCACCAGATCCGGTCGGAACTTAAAATAAGAGATATGAGACACGATATCCTTCTAAATAAGAAATTTTCTTTGAGATCCGATCACCCGTTCGTAAGTTAAAAATACCTCATTTTTTCTAATTTTTCGGAATTAAACCCCCCCCCCCAACTACCCCAAAGAGATTGGATCCGTTCCGGTTATGTCAATCATGTATCTAGGACTTGTGCTTATTTTCATCCTACCAAGTTTCATCCCGATCCGTCCACTCTAACTGTTTTCCAGTTTTAGGTTTTCCCCTCCCAACTACCCCCAATAACACCAGATCCGGTCGATATTTAAAATAAGAGCTCTGAGACATGATATCCTTCTAAATATCCAATGTCGTTGAGATCCGATCACCCGTTCGTAAGCTAAAAATATCTGATTTTTTTAGTTTTTCCACAGTTTACCCCCCCCCCCCAACTACCTCAAAGACAGCAGATCCGATCCGGTTACGTCAGTCACGTATCTTAGACAGGTTTTTATTCTTCCCATCCAGTTTCATCCTGATATCACCGCTTTAAGTATTTTCTAAGATTTCCAGTTCCCCCCAACTGCCCCCCCCCAAATTACGCTGGATCCGGTTGAGATTTAAAATAAGAGATCTGAGTTACGAGGTCCTTCTAAATATGAGGTTTCTTGAAGATCCGATCACTCCTTCGTAAGTTAAAAATACGTCATTTTTCTATTTTTTAGAATTAACCCCCCCCCCAAAAAAAAAGAGCAGATCTGTTCCAATTATGTAAATCACGTATCTAAGATTTCTGCTTATTTTTCCCACCAAGTTTCATCCCGATCCCTCAATCTAAGCGTTTTCTATCATTTTAGGTTCCCCCACCCGAAACTCCCCCAATGTCACCAGATCCGGTCAGGATTTAAAATAAGACCTTTGAGACACGATATCCTTCTAAATATCAAATTTCACTGAGATCCGATCACCTGTTCGTAAGTTAACAATTCCTAATTTTTTCTAATTTTTCAAAATTAACCCCCTCCCCAACTACCCCAAAGAGAGCG
>NW_027063501.1:0-34378 GCF_032884065.1 Artemia franciscana | reverse complement strand
CATGCGGCTTGTTGCTAGATTCACATCTGGAAGGTATGATCATGAAGGCTAAGCTAAAAACACGGACAGAGAGCCAAAATGAATCTCAAAGTTAAAGGGTGCAGGGCCGCAAACACAGGAGTTGAGATTGAAGGTATGAAAATTTGTACACCTGTAATAGACAATGCGGGACCCATTGGTAGCGTTTCCCTAATCTGTGATTCAGCTTTTTATAACTACCTGTTTTATTGAACAATGAACATACTATTGAAGCTTGGAGGGGGCCTTGCTTTTGTTTGTACCTAACTGTTGGCTCACCTGTCGCTAAAATTTACAATAACTTCCGGTAGAGTACCTCCGACATACGATAGCACCGGAACTGTTGAGTTGAATAAGCATGGGATATAATAGATCAATAGATCCTTTCCAAATAGTTTTTCTTAAAATATCTTCGCACCGTTTTTGAAACTTGAGGGATGAATCTCAGACTTTGTTCTTATGTTACATGGTCGATTCCAATTAAATTATATAGAAAGTATAGTACAAAATTTACATTTGGATAAAAGGAAAATTATTTATTCATTTTGGCTATTTAAGATTGGAAACAGATAGTTGTGGATAATTGAGACTTTCCACATGAGGTCCTATCGCAGCCTGTTCGGTTTCGGGAGTTGAAATGACGGAGCAGTTTCAAGTTTTACAAAATCAAATTCCAGAAATATGTTCTTGATTTGGGGAGTTTTAAAAGGCTAGAATTTAGCTTCGTGTTTCTCAACCTAGGGTTTTGAAACACAAAGAAGTTGCAATTCTATGTTTGATGATGAGAGATCGTAGTCAAGCTGGAAAAAAATTAAACAGCTACGTGTGAAAGAAGTTTTTATTTTTACCAAGAAAGATTTGGGTATTCTTCCAATGTTGGTAAAAACTCGGATTAAAAAAAAATGCGTAAATGGTTTATTCGTATTTGAACTCTCTTCTTATCTCATCCTCATTTTTCTGGATTGGTTAGATTTCGTAGTTTTTACAAATTTTACGCAAAAACAAACGGATGACCTAAAGATGTAAAATATTAGTTAATATGTGTCAATCAGTAGCTTTAGCAGAGATGATTAGGTTATAATTCTAAAAATGGATGTCAATACAAAATATTATTTTGTTGTAAAGGGCTATGTTGTGACAGACTCTATTTTTAACCATTATGGTGGTTACAATGGTTAAAGACTTGAAAAAGACTTTTACTCTAGAAAAACCTGCCTTACTTTTCATAATGTAAATATTATGCATTTAATTTTACTCATTTTTTTCTTGAAAGAAAGAAAAATTACGAGCGAAAAAAAACAACAAACTGTTAAAATAGCTGTTACGAAGGAAACACGGTTGCTCCGAGTTAAAGATAATCTTGAATCTATTGAAGAACTCAGTAAATACAGCCTTTGTAGAAACTAAAAATTTATGCCCAATTGAGAACAACTTGACCCTGATGGTTCCACATAAATATCTTCATATCATCAGATTCTGGTACAAGATTGCCACTAGAAGAGGGCCATAGTGAGCTTTCTGTAGGCATGCAATGCTACCGTTACCAGTAAGCCTGATTATGAATTAGTGAATCAGAATAAATTGCAGAACCATAACATTCCAAATCAATTTTTACCCTAACAATATTGCATCATATAATTTATGTCATTAATAGTTGAGTCATTATATCCAGTCAAAATGTGAACGTTTTCAAAAAGTATTTGCGAACCCCGAAAAGTTTTTTTTTACTGGCAAAAAGAATAGCAATAATTTGACTTGGGCAGGGACCAAATAATACTTCTCTCAATTTTATTTAGCTCTGTTAGAAAAAAAATCTTGACTAAAATATGTTTCCTATATAATTCAGATTCAAATATTTTTTGCAATTATTAAAACATAACATTTTCAATAACGGTAAGATCGAACTTAAAACGAACAGAAACTGCTGTCAATAAATAAAGATAACCCAAGACAGACAGAAATTTAAATAAATAAGCACATCGAACATAAAGATAAAAATGCAGGGATAGATAAACAAGCAAATGTTAAAACTAACAGAAAGGAAAGTGAACAATCAAGTCAAATTTAGAACGAACAGAAATTACCACAAACAGGAGTTGAGCTGCTGCCGCCTAGGAATACTAAACGCCACATTTGCGATTTACTGGAAACGATGTGTATTTGAAAATTGTGATTTCCATTTTTCAAAATATTGACAAAGAAAAGAAAAAAAATTGTAAATTCATAAAAATCAAGATTACTGGACGAGTAGATTACTATTTATGACAGTAGACCGATTGTGGGGATTTCTAGATTACTGTGTAATTATTATACTGTTATATGGAAAAACAATTCTATCTCTAAAAAAAAAACACAAAATTGCGAAGTAAGGAAGAAAACGAGGACAATAAATAGCCAGTGAAAAATTTGAAAAATTATGCAAATATTTCGGTTAAGACCTCCGCTTAACCGTCCTCAGTGCAGAATAAAACTGAAAAAAATAAAGAAAAACCTTAAAACAAAACACAAAACTAAAATGACCTTTTGTTAGTAACGGTAAAAGGGTAACCGAATAAAAATTTTATTCAGTTACCCTTTCTGGATGGGGGCATCTGACTAACATACTTATGTATGTTATTTTTGAGCTGATTGGAGAGAGGAAGTATAAGAACCTGTCTTTTTGCATCCTATTTCTTCATTTTATTTATATTGAATGAAAAAAAGAAGAACATTCAAAACCAAGCAGTTGGCCTGAACAAAAGGAATCATGGACCTTAAGGGTGTCCATTCTCGGACAAAAAAAAAATCATTTTACAAGCCTTGTTCTGTGGATAAGGGTTCTCTTGACCCAGTTACTTACGGATACATGTTTGAAGCTTTTAAAAAGACTGTCAGTTCTATCTTTAACTAGCCAATAGGAGATGTTTACATTTCCGCACCTACACCCCTTTCCCAAAATATAGTACTCTGAGTCCCCTTGCCCTCCTGGAAGGCTCTCTGAAAATTTTGAGTTGATTCCCTGGTCGTTTCTAAGATACTAAATATGCGTTATTTCTATGTTCTGGGTCAATATGCTGTCTTTTGATCTACCTTGCTACTCCCAGTAACAGATTTAAAGTTCCATTTGGCCTAAGAGTTATAAGGCTTTAAAGCAGATCGAAAAGATATATTTTTACTTCCATATCTCCTTCTCTAAATAAGGAACCGGAGGGACCTTTCCTTCCCTCTCCCCCTTTACTCTAAAATTTTCAGCCCAGTCCCCACCTTTTTGTTCCCAAGATGTCACAGGCAGGCTATTTTGATATTCTGGATACACATTGTGTCTATGCACATACCTCTACCCTATGCCAAGTCCTTTTTTCCCCGAACATCCCCGAAGTTTCAGTTTGATGCCCAAATCCAGTCCAGGGATCTTACAGATTTGCTGTTTAGTAGCTTCGTATCACATGTGTGTTTGGATTTACCTTGCTAGTCCTATTTAGACGTTAAGAAATCTATTTTCAATAGGGGCATCTTGCGAAAAACGTTTTTATTGTTATTGATTAAAGACAGCTAGTTTAACCATACCCTCAGCAGCAAATTCGAAGTCCTCTTGCCTCTCCCTCATACTACCTGAAAAGAAGTGCATCCCACAAGCTGTTCCTGAGATGTGGTAGACATACTATTTTTATAGTTTGAATGCACACTTTTTCCTTATGCTTACCTCTACCTCCTCCCGAATTAAATTTGTGAGGTTCACATGACCCCACAACACCTCCTAAAAGTTCAAAATGTATCCCTCTTGGGACTCTTATAATTTTGCAGATATCCTATTTTGTTAACGAAAGCATGTATAATTTTTAGAATTATAATACATTCTCAGCATGAATAAATTTTATTCTCAAAGGGTCATGAAATGTCAAAATTTTTTAGTAGATTTTGGGTAAATTATGTTAATACGTTTTTAACCTTCTGTCCTAAGTTAACATTCGAGTTCTAAACGTCCCCTCCCCCAAAAATAAACTTACCGAGAGTTTCAAACTGATATTCCGAACAGCTTCCAATTTAGTGCAGGCAGTCTATTTGGATAACCTGGTGACACTTAATATCTTTTGATTACCATGCTGCTTAACTATGAATAGATTATAAGTCTTGTAGTAGCTCATAGTACGCAATCGTTTTGGTTGACCAGAGACAAACCTATTTCAACTTCATTTCCCAAGCTGTTCCCAAGATATGGCATGTATGGTATTTTTGATTTAACTTTGTCCCTTCCCCCAAATCAGAATTTTAGTCCACTTACCCCCTCCCTTCTCAACTCTCCCTGAAATTAAAAACTTGATACCACAAAATCTTATAGATTCTATCATTTTGATAAACTAGTAACTCATAGGGTCTTTTGATTTAGATTGATACATAACCGTGAATAGATAATAAGTTATAAAGGAGATGACAGTTTTGAAATGTTTAGATCTATCAGAAACCGAAATTGCATAACCTTCTTCCCCTCCCGAAATAGAACATTTGAAGTCCCCTTCCTCCCTCCCCTTCGCTAACCCCTTCCCATACAATACCTGATAGTTTCAACTTCACCCACCATTCTGTTGCTGAGACATTGCAAATATATTATTTTGATGACCTATATACACATGGTGTCTTTTGATCTTTCTCTCGTCCCCCTTAAATCAAAATTTGAGATCCATTTGACCGTCCTCCACTTTACGTTTCAGCTTGATCTTCCACGCCATTTCTGATGCATTGCATATAATTTAAAAATTATGGTGCACATGGCATCTTTTGATTTATTCACGTACCCCTGTCGTTACCAGATTATACTCTTGTGAAACTCTGGCAATACTGGTCTAGCCAATGATCCCCAAGAGTCTCTACTCAAACCTGCCTATGAACACTGGCTTATTTAAACAAGATCGGGTTCAATTCCCCCTGGGCTGTGGGATAATGTAGACCCCGGAATTTTACTTATTTAATTTTTAATTGTTCATATTTCTTTAGGGTGAGGGGGCGGATCCAACCTCTTTTTGTACATTAGCTTCTAGTTGGCCCAAGGAATTAAAGCCGTCGGTTCTTACGGCTCATAAGAAAATGGTCCATTTTCTGATTTCCTGCCCCCCCCCTGCCCACGATCCTCCTCCCCCACAAAAAAATATTTGATCATTTTGACTTAAAGAAAGATCCCTGAAAGTTTTGAGCCAATCACAGAACCAACATCACAACAAGCCCTTCGCTGCCATAATTAAGCTATGTAGAAACAAGTGGTAATTTATATTATTTACGACCCTGGCCTCAGGAGCTGTGGGGATCATGTCATCCCCAAGGCGCATTTATTGAGCCTTACGATTATTTTCAGTAAAATAAGTATGTCTAAATTTTAATTGAATGTCTTTGGGGACTAGAAAGGACACGGCCGCCAAGAAAGGGCGTGCAAAGGGGTTTGCCTGCCCTCCAATCATCAAGTCTTTGAAACAGCACAAGAACTTTCAATTTCGGATTAAATACGCCCCCTCTAAAGTTTTTACAACCATCCATTCCATATGAAGTTGACGGGGAAAATGTTGAGATTAAAGACTTGTGGCTCTTTAGTTAAGCAGTGCCACCACACTGCCTCTGACCTAAAATCCAAATGGAAAAAAGGATGCAAAACAGAGACATAGCTGACTTTTATTGTAGGCTAGTCGATAAAATATATGATAAAATCTTCATAAAATATAATTTTGATAAAACACAAGCGCATAAAAGTTTGGAAATAAGACTTTTTTTTCTAAGAAATCATATAATAACTGTTAAAATCTGTAAAAATTTTCTTTTAGATCTTTTTTCTAACATTGAAATGGGACAAATAACAATAAGACACACTGTCACCTGGGTCATTAACCATTGTTGTGAACTATGATCGTCCTCACAATTCAAACGGATCTATTTTACACAGAAATACGCCATATTAAAACAATAATCGATTGACTAAAAACTAGTAAAAACACGATTTCATACAGAATTGGACTTTCCAAAGAAAATCTAATTTTGATGATCCATCAACACAACACGAATCTTCAATTTAAATATACTGTGTTTGACCGACCAGTCAAATATTCAACTCTGTTTTTTTTTTTTATATTTTCCCGAGACTATTATTTTATTATTAAGATCTTGAAACATATGCTGATAAAACAAACAGTAACAACATTTTATTTGCCAGGAAAAAAACGTGCCCCGTTGTTGGTCGCGGGAACACGTCAGTTAATCAACATTTTTCAACGACAACAATCTAAATAGCTACTTGAGCTGGTATTGGTCACAAAAGTCTTCTATCTTTTCGTCGCTTATGCTAAATAAAGCATAAACTGAGTTGTGTGTATTTAAACTAAATTCGAAACGGTTTCTTAACAGCCTTCGTATTTAATTATAATGTATTCAAAGTCAAATTAATAAATCATTTTTTACAGTCTAATTTGTCGGCAGTAGTTTCTAAATCTGGCAAGAATCAAGGCAACTTTGAGAAGATTAATGTTTCCTAATCAGAATCTTTTTTATACGTTCTAAACTACTATAAAAAAGAAATTTTCCTTGATTGCCGTATCAAATTAAAATATGATCTTTTTTGTGTAATTAAGAAATCACATGGAATTTAAAATGTTCTCATTCCAATGGGCGGGGAGGATTAAATGCCATATTCGATCAGCAGTGAACAGAGTGAAAGTGGGAGCAGTCCTACATTTTTATGACAATAACTGACGCAATAAATAAATATATTCAACCTTTTTGAAAAACTTGTTGTGCCATACGCAATATAGCAATACCTAGAGGAGCAAAAAAAAAGAACTTTATGATTTTGAGCGCGAGCGAATAGACAATTAGAATAACATTTACACAGATAACCTCATTAATACGGGGTGTGAGTAATTCGTAACGTACTTGGTTCTCATCTGGAATATCCAAATTTTTTCACTTTTCTCAATTTTTTGCATTTTCATTCGCCTGTTCTTTGCATTTTTTTTCAAATATCCATAATCTCCTAAGTAGCACCATTATGGTAAATTTTTATAGAGCAAACATATGGATGATTACAATTAATTAATTTAAAAAATTTTCTCTACAAAAAAGTTCTCTGAATTAGTAAAGAGCAACATTAAACGTAAGACGAGCGGAAATAAAGTCAAAGATTAATTCATGCGTACGGAAATAAATCACTATCAATCAATAAGAGAAGCTCATATCAAACAGAAATTACAATAAAAAATCCAGTTAGTCTTTAATCAATCAAAAACCACAGCAAACAGAAATAGGGCTAACACACCCTAGGCATTGTAAAAATCAGAATATCATTTGCACTTTACTGAAAATAATTCTTATTTTGAACCGTGACTTGCATTTGTCATAATATCAAAGAAAAAAAAGAAAGAAGTTGATATTAACCACGATTACATGAAATGCAGATTTACAGTTTGATATATATTACTTTTCATTCTCGGAAGTCTCGGCAACTTTGTGCTCATTACTGTTAAAAAAACCGAAACGTTTAAAACATATTTTGTTTTCAGTCAAGTGCAAATGCCATTTTGGTCTTTACAAGGCACAGGTGTCTCTAGCCCTACTCCTGTTCGCTGTAGAATTTGTTTTTTTTTTAAGTTCAGCTCGACTATTTGTTGCTATATCTGTTCGTTTTGGGTTTCACTTATTTATTGATGGTGATTTATGATCGTTTTACAATTGAATTACTGTTTAAATTTGTTTTCGCTGGAAATAGGTTTAATGTTTGCTTGAAAAGTTTTTTTTATGGAAAGGTTTTTTTTTAAAAACTGATTTCCTTTTCGCTCTTAATTTTTTTACGGTAAAATAAAAGAATATTTGAAAACCTTCTTGGTTTTTCTATTTAAGAATAATTTTTTTTTGTAGGCTACTTATATATTGGACAAAATTTTGGCATAGATTTTTACAATTGTTTTACAAAGGAACTTGGTAGAGATGGGTACGTATAGGATATTATAGGACTGAAACCCATCTGAACACTATCATGCTATAACCTTAAATATAGAGAAATATTAATCGACCATCCCCAAAAACCTATCTCAAAGTTTCAAGTTAGCCGTTCCAGAGATATTGAAAATTGGTTCCTTTTATCATTTGGATATGCATAGTGCCTTTAATTCAGCTCAACATCCTCCTCAGTATACCCTTACAGTTTCAACTTGACACTATTACCACTACTACTAATAACTCACCACAGCACCAAGCTGCCTGAGGCAATCACAGTCACACACACTCCGCATCCGTCCCAGACTATTCAAAGCATCTCTCTGTATATCCTCCAAGGAAGCTCCTATTTCCCTTAAAATTTATTTACGACATCCTCCTAACGCAACCGTAGATGACCTGCGTTCCATCAGGCCCTAAATGGTTGGCAGAAAAGAACGTCCTTTGGTAATCTTTCAATCCTTCGTCCGCAGAGCATGTTCTGGCAACTGCTTTTTCCGTACAACTCACTGCTTGAAATATGGTCAGTCATAAGGGTACATAAACAATCCATAAATAACTTTTCTGGAAATACTTTAAAAAAATAAGGCAAGTAATCAATTCTGTTATCAGACCATCTTCTCAACCTCCTTCTGTCCCTTCAAATGTTTTCATTGACGGCAAGATCTTAGAGTGTGAATCAAAAGTTTAAGACGTGTTTATCTCCTGTTTTATTATTGTTGATAAAACCACAGCCTCTTGTGTAAGTAATTCTACTTTTCTGCCTGATTTTAGGTCTTATTCTGAACATGCTTGGTTTAAATCATGGTCAGGATAAAATCAATAGTCAGAATTGTCATTGTTTACGAAGCTCTTCATCTTCCAGCCCAGACCATATTCAAACTAAGGTTTTGAATTTTGTTCTTCTTGGCATTGTTCCTCCCCTCAAGAAGGTTGTCAATATTTCTTTTGAAAAAGATGTCTTTCCAAGTGCAATAAAGTGTACTTCCGCTATTATACTTTTAAAGGTGAATGATGGAATGATCCTGAAAATTATCGTCCCGTATCTCACATATCAATGTTTAGCAATATTTTTGAAAAAGCTCTGCTTTCTCTAATTCAGGATTCTCTTAATTCTAATTATTGTGTCGTAATTTTAAGTTTAGTTCTAGGGAAAAGTACTTAAATGAGCATACATATACATCTCTCATGCATCATTTGCGTTCACCTCTTAACTGTATTTTGATGGCCACTGCTCTTTTTCTTGATGTTCAAAAGTACTCGACTCATTAACATATAATATTCTTCTTTTGACATTGTCTCATATTGGCAAAAGAGGGAATGTTTATTATTGATTCATTTCATGTTTATTTGGATAAGTCATCGCGGTTGATACACTATTTCGTTACCCTTCTGAAAAAGAGCTCGGAGTTCCACAAGGATCTGCCATTGGTCCAATAGTCTTTTTAATTTATGTTAATGACCTCGTTTGTGCTGTTAAAAAATTCTAACTCCGCCTCCTTTGTGAACCAGAATCTACTACTAAATTCGTCAGAAGCTCTTATGTTCCAAAAGCACTCATAGCTTTGGCTGTATTGGTAAAGACCACATGTATAATTATTATCGTCAATTACTATCCTCTTTTACAGCTTTGTTCGATCCTATGTTTCATGCTTTCCTGTTATAAATCTATCAACCTTTCTCTCGTCTTTGAATTCACTTTAGAAATTGTATGATAAAGGAAAGATTATTATTCAGGAAACTTAACTTTCTTAACTTAAACCGTTGCTTGATTTGAAATCTCTTTATTTTCTGGTATGTGCTTCTTTCACTTTTATACATCTGCATAGCAACCTTCCATCTACCCTGTGTAATATTTTTTCTTTTTCCTTTTTTTCTTAGGAAGTTGACTTATAATCTCCTCACGTCTAATAACTCAAAGGCTCTTCAAACTCCCACATTACTCATTTCAAACCCCCTAATAGCTTGTAACATAATCTGGAATACGCTACCACAGTGGTATTGGGTCAGCATGGGTAGAAGATAAAAATTTTGCATATCCCAGCCGGAACATAATGCCGAGTACAAGCAGTACATAATTTGCTTAACGGGTTTACCTAGCAACAATATCTGGTTATGAGCCTCCCTAGCAACCAGATTTCTTATGAATACAAGCGGCACACCTCATTTCCATGTGAAAGCCTGTACATACTTAATATTCAGTAATCCCATGGAAATTCTATAAATAGGTTTTGATCTGGGTTGAATGAAACCGGTTTACATTTTTATAAGTCTCCTACACTGAGTGAATATAAAGTGAGATTATAAATGTATTATATAAAAAGGTGCACCAAGAAGGGATTTTATGCGTATTGTATAATACGAACAGAATTTTTAAGTCAAAAAGCGACAGACCTGCTGCCTCTGTTTTCTTATGACGTGTGCTTGGGAAAACTGAACGGGTGAACTTTTGTTGTAAATGAATCAATTATTATGACATTTTTTCAGAGGGAACTTATGGTCATCCAGTTCCACCTAAAAGGGCCCCCTATGCCCCTCCCTAACGTTTTCTATAATTTTTTGTAAACTTTGGAATTTTTTTTTTTATTTTTTTAACTCAGAAATTTTTTCAATTTCTTTCTGCAGCAACTTTGAAATTTTTTAAACTCATTTTTCATGTCTTAAAATGACATTAAATATGCTCGTAGCAAAAGAAATCCACTTGTGATTTTTTTGAAATAGGAAATGAAGATGATAAGCATATGCTATTTGTGATTTTCGTATTAGAAAAATAATATTTACAGTTTCGTTCTTCTTTTTTTTTCTTATGACAGAAAGTTTTTCAATTTTTTTTGGGGACTTGGAGATTTTTTCAACGACTTGTATATGACCCCACGTGGTAACCAGATTCTTTTTATTTTAGTTGGAGGCGTATAATTCGACGCTTTTCAGAAGTCCGAGGCAGGTGAATGAGCATTTTCAAGAGTCAGAGGTTTGTTTTTCCAAAGTCAGAGACAGGTGAACGACATTTTCATAAAGACAAAAACATACCACTATCTTTTCAAAAACTTGAAAAACAAACGAAATTTCTTCAGGAGTCTTAATGTCAAAGACATGTGAATGGGATTCTCAAAAGAAAGAAACACATGAAGAAGATTTTTCAATAATCGGACACATATAAATGAAAATTTTCTTCAAAGTAAGAAACATGTGAACCAGATTCGTTTTTCTAGTTAGAGGCATATTAATTAAAGTCTTTCGAAAGTCAGAGATAGGTGAATGAGAATTTGTTAAAGGTCAAAAACATAAAAAGCATTTCCAAAGTTTTTCACCAAAGTCAGGGAAACAAGAACAGGATTTTTTTTTTCAAAATTCAGTAGCATGTGAATCAGACTTTTTTTTTAAAAAGATGAAGAACACACAAACATAATTTCTTCAGGATTCTTGGATGATATTTGAATAGAATTTTTAAAAGCTTGAGACGTATCAAAAAACTTGTAAACAACCGGACAGGAATTGGTTTTTCTTCGGACAGAGACGTACGAATTGGATTCGGTGACGATTGAGTACATTTTCTGTTACTCTTTTTTCCTTTTCCCCTGCAGTTGATTTTTCTGGATCGTGTTAGGAATGTTTATTTTAGTTAATAAAGTCATGCGCTACCTGCTATATAGCTAGTGATTTTGAAAATTTTTTCAGTGGGCGATTTGATTTGGTTCCTTTACATTTTCTGTTGGTATATTTTTTCCCATTGTTCCTTTCTAGTCATGATTTCATACAGGGAAAATATACTGAAGTTGTTTTCTGTTGATGTAAATTTGCTATTAGATAAAAGTACTGAAAACAACATCACACGTAAGCTCCGAATTAATAAACGTCATTGTTTCTTGAATCGTCTTTACTTCGTCACTACGTCACAATCAACAATCGACTTTTTGACAATCTGGATACACACCGTGTCTTTTATTCAGTTTCACATGCCTCTTAACTTTCCCTCAAAAATATTATTGAGACATTTCATTTTTATTTCATTTTAAAAAATAAATCTCCTTCCATTACAATTATTTTACTGAAAAGAAAAATAAGTAAAAATAAAATAGTAATACATAGGGTCAACTTTGATTACTACTTAACCAACGCTATTGTGATGTAAATGATAGTATAGTTTTACATAATATTAAGGTATTTCTGAAGGGACCCTTAAATGGGGAGGGAGGATATCTAAGAATCATAAAGTTTGTTAGACCCAATTTCTTTCAAAATTTCTAAGAGAAGAACTTCAGATGAATTGAATGAATATTCGGTTTATCGTTGATTTAGGTCCTGCCCTACATTTAGTAGAAGAAAAATCACAAAAGCAGTGTACTGTGAGAAAATGGAACCTTCTTTTTTAAATTTTATCACGAATTTGCCATAAAATGTACTGTGAACAAATGGAGATGTAGGAAGAAAAACAACTTACCCAGCTGGAAATGACAAGATTTAAGCGGTCCAAAGTGTGGGCTCAGAAAAAGGCTCCTTCAAATAAACTCTGTACAAAACTGAACTTCCTAAAAGCTAAAAACAGTGAAAAGGACAATGTTTGCAACTTTAATTAAACTATAACTGTCAACTCAAAATAAACTATCATAAATTCAATGACATATCAGTTGATAGAACAGGTTACTTCGTTTTCCAATTAAAATTGATCTTGCAGCAGGATAGTACACAGTACTCCAAGCAGATCCCGTCATTCCAAGCACACACATGTTCTATAGTCCTGAGTAGACACATATGGCGTTATCACAACTATGCACAACTATATGGTGTCGATCAGAAAATATCTGGAAGCACTATTATCTGAGTTTCGTTTTCCAGATATGGGTTGCTCTATAACTTAAGTGAGTTTTAAGTGACATGAGGCCTAATAAGTGAAGTTTTGATATGGATTCTAATATACAATCGGAAAAGATCTTTTTGTACTCTAATGATATAGAGCCGATTATTGATTATTGATAATTGATTATGACTACAACAGGCCAGGTATCATTTCTTATAATATAATGGTCCTGAGCACATCGGTTTTCCATTACCGGACTTCCATATGAGTATTGGTCCCAAAACTTCTATCCTGAGCCCGTGTCACCCTCCAGTGCCCCGAGTCCCTTATAAATGGCCCACTGTCTTCCTCCAGGGCTCCATTGATCCCCCGAACTTCCCCCCTCCCTCCTAAACAAACCAATTTTTTGAATAGAATTTTTGAGCTTGTATTTTTTTTATGTGGCCACCCCCATAGTACTCTGTGGTTGGACATCGACATTAGATAGTTTATTATGTGTTTTGACCAATATTAGTTCTGCACTGGAAGGATAAAGACTTACATCATTTAAAAAAGTAAAGATGAAATATTCGAAAAAAAGTGTTTGTAAATGATAAAATTGTCGTTGTGTTGAACGCAGACAATAACCAATATTTGCACTATTAAACAAATACTAGTGAGAACTCTATTGGAAATGTATACGCGCGTTATCCTGATAGTAAGACATTACAATCCTTTGGAACACTGAAAAATTTAACTTTTGTGACGGTGAACATATGACAGTAACTTTTTCAAGGGTGTTCGCTTGTTTTTCTTTGTGTTTTTGTGTGTCTAACTTTGTTTTTGTATGTATTTTCGGCTCGCTCTTTCTCTTTCTCTCTCTCTCTCTTTCTCTTCATGCATGTGTGTCTGAGCAGATGTTTTATTGTTCCTGTTTCTGTCTTTCTATGTTGAGTGTCTTTCAGTCTGTGCCTTTCTATATGTTTTTTCTCTCTCTCTCTCTCTCTCTCTCTCTCTCTCTCTCTGTGTATATGTGTCTGACCCGCTGTGTGCATCTGTCTTTGTAGGTTTTTGAGTGTGGCTCTTTTTGTTCCTATGTATTCTTGTCTCTCTCTGTGCCTGTGTGTCAAAGAGGCTGCTTGCTTTGTATACTTATAGAAACTTTGAGTGGCTGTTTGCTTGTAACTGTGCCCGGCTTTGTATGTGAGTCTGTTTACTTTTATATATTACTGTCTCTTTTTTTCTCTGTATACCTATATCAAAAATATAACAGTTCAGAATATGGATGAAACCTTTTAATCAACATGTCCATTATCAGCAGTAAAACTAAAAGACATCAATAAAAACAACAAAATTTATACCCAATAAACTAATTACATTTAGTTTATTGCTCTCATTTTTTCAATGCAACAGCGAGAGCAGACCTTGACCTTTTTGGTTCCGGTTGATTACATTTGTCTGAAATATCAGGTGGACAGAAGTCAAAGCTCTTAGGTGAAATGATATTTACTCATTTGACTTCAGTAAATTATGTATGTCCTGTATGCCTAAGTGTCTGATTTGCAGTTTACTTGTCCCCCGTGATCGTCTTTGTGTGTTTTTTGTGTGACTTGGTTTGTTTGTATGCATTTTTATCTCTCTCTCTCTCTATCTTTCTCTCTCTCTCTCTCTCTCTCTCTTTGTTTGCATATGTGTATGAAAGGTGGTTTGCTTATCTTTGGGTGATCTTGTATCTGACTCTCTGTATTTGTATATGTTTTTGTCTCGATCTCTCTTTGTCCATTCGTTCCAGTGGCTGTTTGCTTGTCATTATTTCTATGACTGTCTTCGTATACTTGTGTGTCTTACTCTGTGTGTTTGTGGGTCTTACTCTGTATGTTTTATGTATTTTTTCTCTCTCTGCGCCTAAGTGTTTGCAAATATTTGCTTCTCCCCGTGATTGTCTTTGTGTGTTTATTAGGTCTGATTCTCTGTGTTTGCATGTGTTTTTTGTCTTTCTCTGTGTCTATATGTCTGAGTGGCTAATCCCTTGTCTCTCTCACTGTGTCTGTATGTCTGTGCGGGTGTTTGCATGTTACTTTGTCTGTCTGTGTGTCTGACTCTGTATGTTCTTATGGTCTTTAGTCTCTCTTGCTCACTGTGTCTGTGTGTCTGAGCGGATGTTTTCATGTACCATCGTCTGCCCTAGTGTGTCTTACTCTGTGTCTTCGTAGGGGTTTTGTTTCTTCTCTCTCTCTCTCTCTCTCTCTCTCTCTCTCTCTCTCTCTCTCTCTCTCTCTCTCTACCTGTATGTCTGAGCGACTCTTTCTTGTCTCTCTCTTTCTCTGCCTGTGAGCCTCGAAGGGTATTTACTTGTCTTTGTGTCAGGTTTTGTGTGCTTGTGTGTCTGAGCAGATGTTTGCTTGTCTCTCTCTCTCCCTCTCACTCTCTCTTTCTCCCTCTCTCTCTCTCTTTCTCTCTCTCCTTCTCTCGCTCTCCCCCTCTCTCTCTCTCTCTCTCTCTCTCTCTCTCTCTCTGCCAATGTGTCTGAGCGGGTGTGTGCTTGTTTCCGAGTCTGTATTTGTTTGTTTTTATATCTGAATCTTTGTGTTTGTAGGTGCTATTGTCTCTCTCTGTCTCTGTGGCTGTGTTTCTGAGAGGCCCTTTGCTTGTCTCTTTCCTTGTGTTTCGACTGGCTGTTTGCTCATTCCATTGTCTTTCTTTGTGTGTTTATGTGTATAATTGGGTGTTCACTTGTGTTTGTGGGTTTCGGGAAAAAATCAGCTCATTTCTCGCAGATTTTGGTAAAAGCCTTGTTAACCTATCTCCCATTTGAATATAGCCCCTTTGAGCCCACTAGTAGTATCTTTGTCACATAAAATTCCTTTTCTTACATTTCCGACTTTTTAATAAAAATTCTAAGCGTTAGACTTGCTAGCATACCCTAAAAGTAATAGAAACATAACAAAGTAATGCATAAGATATTTTTATTGAAACAAAAATGTGAAAATTATAATCATGAAAATCAAAATGAGTGCTTTTAGTTCATTCCATAGAATACTTCGTTATGTTTTCTCTTGACATGGAAAATATTCCATTTTCGTGTCATTAACCAATCTTAACATGGTTTTAGCTACAATTACATCATACATTTCGTCATTACTATTATTTGGTTCATAGACTGTATATTTGGTGTACAACCAATGGTAGCAGTAATGTTCACGTGTGCTTTTTTCACCAAATCGTCCTTGTATTTCTTGTTGATATTGTTTACTATTTATCTTTTTATTCAGTTTTTGATTTCATTGTCTATGACCACATTAATTTTACATAGTTTTTAGGTTTGGTCCATAGACAAGGTATCGATTATGATATTAGTTCAGCAGTAGACCTTTCTTTTCCCCTTAGCTTTCATTTGAATGCTAATACCAGAAAGATGGTTATATGATCTAACAACAATAAACATATTACCACCAGCAGTAGCAAGAAGCAGGCCATCGTAATCAACTTATGTTGATTACGGTTTTATTACAGATTACGGACTATAGTTTTATGTTTGTAGTCTCTATGAGCACTAGAAGTTACTCTCGCATATCGACCATCATAAAAGTTGAATCTTTCGTACTCCAAAGGATTCTAACCTCTCAATATCATGTCAACGCATGCATACATTTCCAATAATGCCACTATTCGTTGTTTTATAGTTCAAGTATTTGTCTTTGTCAGCATTCAACGCAACGATAATTTTATCCTGTGCACACACTTTCTTCAAATATTTCATATTCATTTATTTATAAATGATGTATGTTTTTATCCTTACAGTGCATAACTAATACTGATCAAAACATATATTAAATCGTTTGCTTTCGACATCCACCACGGAGTGCTAAGGCGTTGGACGCATAAGAGATTCCGAGTTATAAAACTCTCTTCAGAGAAATGTGGGGTTGGGGGGGTGAAAACTCTGGGAGGGGAGTTGTCATTGGGATTCTTCAGAGGGGCCCTAGAAGGGGCATGGGATCCTGAATGCGGGACTTGGGGCCTTGGAAGGGGATATTTGGTCGTGGATGGGAATGTGAGGGCCCAAACCCATCCGCACGCCTGGGGTAATGGAAAAGCGATGTGTTCAGTACCATTACATTACAAAAAAGATACCTGGTCGGTTGTAGTCTTAATTAATTATCAATAAGCAATAATCGGCTCGATTATTGCTTAATTAGAGTGCAAAAAGATGTCTTCCAAGTGTATATTATAATCCATATAAAAAATCTGTTTATTAGACATTATATTACTTCAAACTCACTCCAATTATTGAACAACCTTCTTGGCAAATGAAACTTAAATAATAATGATTCCATAAATTTCCTTAACAACCGGAAGTTGCGATAACGCCATGTGTGTCTGCTCGGAATGATGGAATATGTGTTTGCTCGGAATTATGGAATATTTGTCAGATTGGAAGAATAGGATATGTGTCTCCTCAGAATGTCGAGATATGTGTCTGCTCTGAGTATTGTATGCTATACTACTTCTTGCTAATGAAACCTTTTTGACACCGCATTATTCTTATAGGCACTCGGAAGCAAACACTATAACGAGGATATGTTACAGCTCTTAGATAGACAAACGAAGGCCATAATTGTCGTTTTTAAGATCAATGAAAATAAGGTTAAAAAAGAAAACAGCTAGCAGTATTTGTAAGCCAATATGAATGTAGCATTAGCAAGCAAGATGAACCATGAGATGAATTCACGAATGTTTCAAAGGTTTAATATATTTCATTCATATATTCCTTCTTTCATATTTGCATATGTATGAAGTATAACTATTATCATGACTGATTTACATATTGTTTGTAATGTTCCAAAAATCCGTCATCAAGAAAAAACTGCTCTCAAGTCTGCCTCCGAGTCGCTTATATGACCAGGGTGTTGCCAGAATTCCACTCCTGATGGGGTCTAACTTACTTCAAGATGCTTTATCTAATGGAATAGTCTTAATTATCCGATCATATTTTCAAAAGTATGGAGAAATGTAGATACAATTCGGTGTTCATTTTGAAAAGGTGCTCGTTTGGAAGCCTGTTTCTGGTTCTACAGCTTTCAGTGACTGTCAAAATTATGACTAGCTAAAATTACAGCATACTACATTTGGTATATGGCATTAAAATAGTTCTGAGTGGAGGGGGGCAAATATCTTATTCTGTTGCTTGTCTTTCTGGAGGCCATCCTCAGGTGTGCATGCCGGTTTGTAATGGTCCTTTATAAGGAATTAAATAAAAAAATTTAAAACGAACAAAAATTACTCCGTTTATAAAATGGGTTGTCCCCTGCGCAATCCTTCGCTCTTTACGCTAAAGCCTTTAATTGTTTTAAAAAGTAGAATTGTGGCAAAGAGTCAAACTTTAGTGTAAAGAGCAAGGGATTGCGCAGGGGACAGCCCATTTTATATACGGAGTAATTTCTGTTCGTTTTAAGTTCTAATGTCGCTCCTTACTTTCCTTACTTTCAGCTAAAAAAAATCGTTTTTTTTTATTTAATTTCTGAACGTTTTTGAATTAATGCATGTTTGGTTTTGGCTCTCCGCACATAAATTATTAAAATGAAATTTGTATATTAATTCTTTTTTTGGCTAAATGGCTTTCTCTTAGTTTTGATCAGACGATTTTGAGAAATAAAGATTGGAGAAGGAGGCCTAGTTGCCCTCCAATTTTTCGGTTGCTTAAAAAGGCAACTAGAACCTTCAATTTTTAACGAATGTTTTTATTAGTAAAAAATATACGTAACTTATAAATTAGCAACTTGCGTAACAAACTTTCATAATCTTATGTTTTTATTATGTATACAAGGGGGTTTGTATCCTCGTTAGTACCTCGCTCTTTACACTAAATTTTAAGTTTTGTCCCAATTCTTTAAGAATGACCCCTGAATCAGAAAGACCGTAGAATAAATAGTTGAAATTACTAAAAATACTTTAGCATAAAGAGCGAGGTATTTATCTCCTCCTAAATACCTCGCTCTTTATGCTAACGTATTTTTAGAACCCCTCATATGCGTAATAATCTCTGTTCGTTTTAAGTTTCAATGCTACTCCTTCCTTTCATTTGAAAAAACGTTTTCATGTTTATTTTTCATTTTTTCTTATAGTAATGCTAGAAAATCATGCGCCCTTTTCTTTGAATTTTTCTTCCCCCATGACAGATTCCTCCAAGGAAATATCCTCCAACATAGCTCCCTCCCCTCAGCCCCCCCCCCCCCCAAAAAAATCCCCTGAAAACGTCTGTACACTTCCCAATAACCATTACTATATGTAAACACTGGTCAAAGTTTGTAACTTGCAGCCCCTCCCCCAGGGATTATGGGGGAGTAAATCATCCCCAAATACATAGTTATTATGGTTTTCGACTATGTTGAACAAAATGGCTATCTCAAAATTTTGATCCGTTGACTTTGGGAAAAAATGAGCGTGGGAGGGGGCCTAGGTGCCCTCCAATCTTTTTGGTCACTTAAAAAGGGCACTAGAACTTTTCATTTCCGTTAGAATGAGCCCTCTTGCAACATTCTAGGACCACTTGGTCTATACGATGACCCCTGGGAAAAAGAAGAAAAAAAAAAAAAAAAAAAAAATAAACACGCACCCGTGATTTGTCTTCTGGCAAAAAATACAAAATTCCACATTTTTGTAGATAGGAGCTTGAAACTTCTACAGGAGGATTCTCTGATACGCTGAATCTGATGGTGTGATTTTCGTTAAGATTCTATGACTTTTAAGGGGTGTTTCCCCCTATTTTCTTAAATAAGGCAACTTTTCTCAGGCTCGTAACTTTTGATGGGTAGGACTAAACTTGTTGCAACTTATATATTTAAAATCAGCATTAAAATGCGATTCTTTTGATGTAGCTATTGATATCAAAATTCAATTTTTTAGAGTTTTGGTTACTATTGAGCTGGTTCGCTCCTTACTACAGTTCGTTACCACGAACTGTTTGATAAATACGAGAAATACCAGTTCAAAGACTTGTGAAAAAACTTTTAGGTTATGTTTAGCTTTTGCAAGCATACTTCAGTGGTGACAATTTACGGAAAAGTTGGGGAGGGATCAACTACGTATCTTTTATAATCTGGGGGACTTTATTTTATTTTAATCGCTTGTAATGAAAATAAAAAAAAGTTATTTTTCACAATCTGAAAGAGGGTGAACGATTTTGATGGGAAGAAAAAGATTATATTTTATTTATTCATTCATTTTCAATTTTTCCTTATATGTTAAGTCCTCAACAAATTTATGTTCGGTGCTCTTTTATGGGACTTCAAGTTCCCAAGTAAGATGTTCATCTGCAACTATCTTTGCTGGACAAAGTATGAGCAGGGGCTAACCCCACTGTCAAAAAAGAAAAAAATATATGTTTTTTGGCTGTATGTCTTCCTGCAAAAGCTTCTTTCAGGAGATTAACCAGGTTCTGTCCCCCTCTCTTCATTTGAAGGCTGGAGCTAGGCAAAAATGGGTTGCTAAATTAAAAAAAAATACAATATTATAGTATTATATTACCAATTAAAAAAACTGCTTCAAATCTTCTCCTCCTCCTCCTTGAGAATATTTGGGTATAATTAGCCCTACCAAATTAAATAAATAGTAACCTATTGAACGATAAAATCTGAGACACTATAGCTTAACCTCAAATAAAAAGTTCACCTTTCAGTCTCTAAAATTTTATACTTTACACTGAACCGTCTTCGTTTTAGAAGGCCAAAACCTTAGCACCCCAAATTGATTTAAAGGCTTTCATCTGAACGTTTTAAGAAGGCTTTATCAAGCTGTAAGGACAGGTATTAAAAAAAAGTGTGACAGTCTTGGAACATTTATTATCATTTAGGAGACGGAAGCTCTGAAGCCAACAGTTTTGGACTAAGAACAGGTTCACAACAAGCAAAAAAACAGAAAAATAACTATTACAATTTGTCGGTCTAAAGAAAAAGTTCATTGTCTTTGTATTACTTTTTAAGCAGACTGAGCACCCAACATTCACCGTGAAATTTATTTGACAGTAAGATGGATAGTAGACAAGGAGATAAAATTTACATCCCGCTCATATTGTATTTACATTTTTTGCACCTATTAAAACATAGGACGGGGATTTTTTCGTTGTTATGGTGGACTTATTTTTCTGCAACAATGAAAAATTGAATAGTTTATGTCATGAAATAAGCACGTGAGAACATTTCGAATCCGATAATCGTTTGATTTAAAAATTATTGTGGTTGTCCAATCTTGGTTGGTGTTAGGCGATATTAGATATCGATATATTGCACCAAATATCGATATCAAATGCCACAACCTAATTACTGATATCGGAAACGCTATTATTTTTTTCTGGTATCTATTGGCGAACGTCCAGTAGAAAATACCCAACATAGAAAATTTTTCTGCAAATGGCAGAGAAGAATAATGAGGTATCCAATCCACTGACTCATATATGCTGATACATGGTATGCAAAGCTGTATCCATAAGTTGACAAAGGCCTGTTCTCAAACAACGCTTAGCCTGGATAGACTATCAAATGTTGCTGAGAACCTCCAAAAGTCTTGGCTACATAAGATATCTTTTAAGCTTATAGGCCTTGCTCAGATCACATTCCAGGTCAAGTCACGATTGCCACTTACCTCAATTCAGGTTTCTAGACATTGTATATTACCTATGACGATCATCTCCAAGTTCAGAGAAATATAGCAAGAGACATGAATTGGGCCTTACTGGAATCTGCATCAACAGATGCAAGTGCCGTCAGAGTCCCTTTGATTCAGCCGCTACAGAATCAAGTCGGTTCGTGGAGAACACATGGCGGAGTTTCAGTAGTCAATGCAAGGTAAGCTTCTCAAGTAGCTGCATCTATCACGGCTCTCCAGATTTTCAGTAGGGAGTCTTTAGTTCCAAGAAAAACTGATCCAATCAAGTAGTAATAACTACTTGATTAGTAATCAAGTACAGTAAGTAACTACTAAATGTAAGTAAGGAGTAACTTGGCCTAATAACAGCTGGAGCTTTGAAACATGGAATTTTGAAAAAAAAATATACACATCAAATTAATTGGCTTTTTATTGCCGACTTTTGATGTATAAAATTCATCAAGTATTTTCTCAAGTTTTCGGTCTTTTCTTCTTTTTTTGCCTGGGTGATCGTATTGAGCCAATGGTGATATAAGATCGGAAGAGGGCCTGCTCAAACGGAAATTATAGTTCTAGTTTCCTATTTTGCGACCAAAACGATCGGAGGGCAACTAGATTTCCCTTCCTTCCCACGTTTCATTTTTCCCAAAGTCATCCGATCAAAGTTTTAAATAGCCATTTTGATCAGTATAGCTGAAAGGTCAAACAATCATGACTCTGGGGATGTCACGGCCCTGCAAGTCCCCGGGGAAAGGGTTGTAAGTTCTGATATTTGTCCAATGTTTACATATATTATTTGTTGTTGGGAAGTAAAGAGAAATTTTTGGGGGCGGGTGATTTTTCTGTGGGGGATTTTCCGAGGGGAGAATTTTCCATGAGGAGGGAAGTTTCTGGGGAAGAACTTTCAAAGAGAAACTATACACAACGGAATTTATCAGAATTCTTATACGAAACTCATTTTATTTGACCTACTTCCTCATTGCCATATCAAATTTATATTTGAAGATATTCCGGGAAAATAGCCCAGGTAAAACTTTTAAAGGACCTAAGTCGTCTGGGAGATATTTTCTTAGGGGTGGTAATTTTCTGCAGGAGAAATTCTCCTTGGCGGATTTTTAAACGGGATAAACTTTCCATTGAGACATTGGGCGGGGAGAATTTCTAGGAAAAAATTTCCACGGAGGGAGGATTTCTTGCATAATTTGAAAAACTATTAAAAAGTAAAAAAAAATAAGCCTTTTTATCAAACGAACGTAGGTTAAAAACAATTTTCCGGGAGGCATTACCATAAGAAATATTTCATAGAGAGTTTTCCGCAGGGATGGAATCGTCTAAGGGAAGGGGGATCTTATGTGGGAGATATTTTCGGAGTGAAATTTTTCTTGGGTACGATTTTTAATGGGGAGAAAAGGTGGATCTTTCGGCATTATTTGAAAAAGAATCAGAAATCAAATAAAAAAAAAATCAACTGAAAGTAAGCAGTAACATTAAAACGAACAATACGTCGAACCCTCCTCAATACCTCGCATTTTACGCTAATTTTAAGTTGTTTTTTTTTCCAAATATTTAAGAGCAACTCTTGAAACACAAGAGCCGTTTAATTAGAGTCAGGAGATTTTAAAAATACAAAAAGAAATTTTGGCGTGAAGAGTGAGGTATTGAAGTAACCCTCTTATAACGGGAAAATTTATGTTCTGTAAGTTTTAATGTTGTTCCTTTCTTTCAGTTGATTTTTTTTTTATTTAATCACTGAAAGGCTGAGCCAATTCTTAGAGGAAAATATTGACATGTTGCTGACTTGAATAGTCAAAAATAGTCAGTAGCTTCTTTTTCTTTATTCTGATCCCGAGTAAGGCCAAATTGATGTTTTTGTAATGTTAATTCATGTAATGAAAGTTTATTTATTTCATTAAATATTTAGAAAAAATATGCATAGTACTCTTTAATTGCAAATTTTGCTATTAGACTTTGTAAAACACTAACGTTAATCTGAGCAAAAATTGATCAGAAATATCGAAATGGATATATCGATTATCGAATATCAGAAGTAAATATATCGATATGTTGTTTAATTAAGATATCACCTAACACTAATCTTGGTCCCAAACTTCAAGTCCTACTAACGGTAAAAAAAAAATATATTTATTTATTTACCTCAAAAGAAAACGCCTGCATAGCTTAGGGGAATAATTTAACCAGTAAACGTTAATCCAGATAGATAGATTACCAAATTTTTATTTTCACGAGGTCTCATGGTGGGTAAACATGGAGGAAAGAGTATCGAATCTATACCCCTGAATTTCCCAGATAATTATGAATTTACATAAGATTCGTAATACATTATAAAGTCTTCGAATGAGTGACACACCATCTCACCTTCTGCCAAAAAATTTCAGGACTCCAAACAGAACGCCTGCCTTGTTCAAAGCATCAATGAGGACGACCCATTCATAATAACACAAGCCATACAAACTATGATAACCTATTCTGCAGATGAAATAAAATTTTCTATAAAGATTTCCGAATCATCCAAGCTTCTTGGATACTTTCTTGGATACATGTACGTCGACTCAGCACTTAGGAAGATAAACAGAAAATGAAATAAAAGCGAACGTTGAAGAAGAAAACATCAATAAAATTAAAATTATAACAAATATTGAAAAACTAAACAACAATAAAGAACACATATCTTTCCTCGGTACGATCATAAAAAAAGTCAATGATCATTAAGATATTAGATTATATCTTAGATATTAGATATACATTAGATATTAAATTATATACAGATATCAGAGATTAAGATCACCTTAAGTGAGATGAACATTGCACAACAGTTATTAATAAATGCCCTTGCTATTTTGAAAGTCTTTTTTCATAGTACAAAAAGGCTGGGGCTTTAGTCAGTGTTTTCAGAAAATTAAATTAAGAAAAAAGTTTTTTGTTTTTAAACAGATCGTGGTAAATGATGATTCCAAATATATATGATGTATTAAGTTTAATGTTACTAATCAAAATTTACAAGCCCGAGAAAGTTTGTCTTATTTATGAAAAACAGGGGAAACATCCTCTCAAAAAGTCATGGAATACTAGGCTACTGAAAATCTCATCATCAGATTTAGCTTATCAGATAAACTCAATGTAGATGCTTCAAGCATCCATTTACAAAAATCGGGGATTTTGTATATTTTTTTTTTGCCAGAACAAACATCAAGGATGTATTTATTTCTTTGTCCCAGAGGTGATCGTATTGAACTAATGGTTCTCGAAGATCAGGAGAGAGCTCATTTAAAAGGAAGTTAAAAGTTCTAGATCCTGTTTTAAATGACCAAAAAGATTGGAAGTCAACTAGCCCAGCTCCCATACCCTTCTTTTCACCAAAAATGCCGGAACAAAATTTTGAGATTACCATTTTGTTCAACGTAGCTGAAAAGTTAAATGGCTATACGTTTCAGGATGACGTGACCCATCATAGCCCCAGGGGAAAGGGCTTCAACTTATAAAATTTTTCCAATGTTCCCAAATAGTATTTGTGATTGGGAAGTATACAGACATTTTCAGAGGGGTTTTCTACGGGGAAAACTTTTCGTTGGCAGGAAGCTTTTGGGGGAGAGCTTTCAAGGAAAAATTTTACACTGGGGTATTTACCAGAAATCCTATGCGAAATTTGTTTCATTTGTCTTACTTTCTCTTTCGCGACTAAATTATGCATGTGGAGATTTTCTGGGAAATTGTATATGGTTGCAATTCTCTGGGTGGTTTTTCTTGGAGGGGATTTCCGCGGGAGAAATTCTTCATGGAGAATTACCACCAGGAGAAATTCTCCCTGAAGAGATTTATGGCAGGAAAAACTTTGATTGGAGGGAGGGGGAGTCCAGGAAAAAATTTCTACATAGGTGAGATTTCAAGTATTAATTGAAAAAGATAAGAAATTCAATACAAACAAAAAACAATGTTTTTTAGAATGAGAGTATGCTCATTGTACTGCTGTGTTACATCGCTATTGCATTACTTCATTGTATTATATACATTACTAGCATTCACAAATCACATACATAACATACATTACAGTGCTATTCACAAATTGCCTTTTGGTCAATTGATCTTCCCCTTTAAGCCCAACTCAATTCCCTAATTTGTTCCTGAGATAAGCCCTTTTGACAATCGGCATGTACATTGCGTGCTTTAATTTAGTTCAAATTCCCCTCTACATTCTTTCAAATTCTAAACCTTCATACCGTTAGCCTTAAAAGTACTATTGTCAAAGTAGTAGAGGTAGCAATGGAGCAGTAGTAGCAGTAGGAGTGTTGTATTTGAAGTATCCCTTTAAGCATCCTCTGAATGTTCCAACATAATACCTAAATACATTCTTGAGATACGACCTATTGACAACCTGCATGCACATAGCACGTTTTGATTCGGTTCAAATTTCCCCTCAGTATTCCCTAAAATTTTTAACGTCATACGCTTAACCCTAATACTGCTAGTATCATAGTAATAGTGGTAGTAATAGGAGAAGTAGTAGCAGTAGCAGTATTATATCAGTAGTACTAGTAATCGCATTAGTAGCAGTATTTGCATAGTAAATGTTGCTTTTGGGTCAATTGAAAATCCCACTCATGATGCCTTTTCACCTTGTAACAGTAAAGCGTTCCACAAACGTTAAAGATACGCCCTTTTTACACCGTTTTCATTTTTATGCTTTAAGCTTTAACAGTAGTTGCAAAAGAGGTAGTATTAGTAGCAGTCAGGGATGTCACTTAGGGAGGAGGGGACGCCCTGTCCAATATTTTTGGGCACTCGTGGCCCAAAGCACCACACTTTTCCCGATTTTGCAAAAACAAATATTTGGTTCAATAAAGACCACGAAAATATTGCCGTATCATCTACAGAAATCTCGAACTTGGTTGGCAAACGCAGCATTTTTTCTGAATCCTGCTGTGATTTTACAGATGGTGCTCAAATTTTTCGTTCGTTCAAATAAATAGCATGAAAATAGTGCAATGTTGTATACTGAAATCTCAATTTCGGTCGGTAATTGCAGCGGTTTTACCGACTTGTGCAGTGATTTTACGTATCCTATTCAAAACAGATATTATGCAAATTATTGATAAAACACAGTCGGTAAAAATAACCATCCAGTCGGTATAGTTCCTCCCCCCACAAACACTTTGAATAGTAACAACCCTGGCAGCAATAGTAGTAGTAGCAGCAGTAGCAGTAGTTGTGCCACTAATAGCAGCAGTAGTAGTAGTAATAATAAAAGGAATAGTAGTAGTCATATTAATAAGAGCATGAACATATTGCCTTTTGGTCATGTGATCTTCCCCCTTAGCATTATCTAATGGTTTCAACTTTATACCCAAATCCATTTTTGACATACGTCCTTTTGACATAGTCGTCCAGTTTATTATAGGATTAGCATCATAGTAAATGTGGTAGGAGTAGGAGCAGTTATAGTAGCAGTAGTAGTGTTGTATTAGTAATAGAGATAGCGGTGGTAGCAGCAGTATTAATAGCAATAACAGCATGTACATGTTGCCTTTTGGTCAGTTTAACATACCCCCATGATACACCGAAAGTTTTATCTTGATATGGTAAGCCTGTCCAGAAATATTGCTGATTGGTTCTTTGACAATCTGTATGCATATAGTATGTTCACTTCATTTTCACAGATGTTCACTTCAAGACCCTCAGCCTTGGAAGTACTCGCTACTATTAGCAGTGGTAGTTGTAGTAGCAGTAGTAGTAACAGCAGTAGAAGTAGTGGTAGCCGTAGTACTAATAGCATTAGTAACGGGCAGATATTGTCTATTTGGTCAATTGACCTTCTCGCTTATCATTTCCTGAAAGTTCCAAATTAATATACTCATTCTTGAGTTAACCCCTTTTCTCAACTCGCATACATAACGTGGTTTAATTTAGTTCAACATTCCCCTCGACATTCTGTGAAAGGCTCACTTAAATGCCCTTCGTCTTTTTGGTGACTTAGGGTCAAACATGCCCACCTTTCTCAACAACAAATAATATATGTAAACAATGGGGGAATTGCAGAGCCTAAGCCCCGAGGGCAGTTGGGAGTTGACATCGCCGAAGACATAGTTACTGGACATTCGACTTTACTGAACAAAATGATTATCCCAAAAACTTTGAATCTGTTTGGGGAAATTATAGGCGTGGTGGGGCTGGTTGTCACCCAATTACTTTTGGCTCCCAAAAAAAGCACTAGAATTCTCAATTTCTAATCAAATGAGCTCCTTTCGAAATTTTCTAGGAAACTCTTTCTATAGGAACTGGCACGTACAAAGGGGGGGGGGCCTTCGGCCCCCCCGAAATTTTGTGAAATGCTTAACTTCCCCTTGTTTTCTTGGGATTTCTGACAAAAGTAGGACATTTATTAAGAATCTAGATGCATGTGTGAAGCCTTTTTTGGGGGATTTTACAGCATGCAATTATCCGGTCAAGTCACTGCCCAATTATTGACCCATTTTCTGTCTAACTTTTTACCCTCTTTGAAGTAATTAGCAATTGTACTGTTATTTTTTTGTAAAGAAAGTTTCCTTTCCACAGCAAAATAGAATTATCCTTGATATTAGGGCGTTTATCCCCCCTTTTTAGGATAAAGTACAGCTTTTAATGGATCAATTATAGAAACTATCATTTTTCATTAAAATCTACGTTTTTGCAATAAAAGAACTACCCCCCACAGCGCCCATATTGCACTGTTAACCCTAAAATTTCCCTTTCAGTGGGATATAATAGATTCATCACTGGTTCTAAATCGCTATGAACATAGCCTGGGCCTAAAACGTATTTTTGAGGCTTCAGTCTTCTCCCCCCCCCCATACGCTACAATACTACAGATTAGAGTTAACCTGTATTTTCCGATATACGTGCTTATTGCATTACTAAATAATAAAAAAAGTGCTACTTTATATCTGCTGTTTCGAGGTTTTGGCCCTCCCCCCGAAAAAATTCATGCGTACGTGCCTGTATAGGAAGTGCCTTGGTCAGAAATAGAATTTAATACATTGTGCCACTTCGCTCTCTGCTTAGGCAGCGCTATTGCGCTTCCTATGGCCTCTTTTTTCTTTTCTTATTTGGCCACAATGTAATGAAACAATATTTCCTCTGGTTATTCACGTCTAAAGAAGATCCAGCAGTCCGAGGGATACAAGTGGAAATTTATTTCTGCAAAGAGGGAGATAAATTTTTGAGGAGGCACATTGAAGGATGCGCGAAAACCGGTATATTACATGCGGAATATAGAAAAAGATGGGCAAAATTGTTCAATCTTCATTTTCTGGGAGATATCCAGGCACGATTGCCTGTTCCTATGCATGCATGCCAAGTGTGCTTTGGTTACACCACCGTCCATAATTTTTTATCAAAAGCCAAGATCTAACAATAAAGTTCTTTCTTTTTTTAGAAAACTCGGTTTTATTTATGCAAAATGTTACAATATTGTGAGAAGTTTTATTTTTTTTTAGGATGCTCATATTCACCAAGGAGCTGTGGCGGTCCTGTCCTTTCCTAGGCCCAAGAAAATTTCTCCCTTGTCTCCCAAAAAAAATTTCATGCAAAATTTTAATCACATTTTTATTTATTAACACAACTATTTTCAATTTATTAATTAGTTAATAAATTATTTCTAATTTGTTATTTGAGTTACTGGATCGTTATGGATTATTTTAGTTAGAATTATTGATTTATTTTCTATTTTCATCTTATTTTATTTTATTAATGCATTAATTATTTTCATTTACTATCTCAGCCTTCTACTTTTTAAAAAAATAAAAATAGAATTTCAAAAATTACAAAATGATTATAATCGCCAGCTTATTTATTTGAAACTTTGCACCTCCAAAATTTTTGCGTCCGGGCAAGTGCCTCCTATGTTGCCCCTCCCCCTGAAACAGTACCTTCAAAGGAGAACTATGGTCATCTTGATGACTTTTACAGGGACTGGCAGTCTGCCTTACCTTGTAAGGATTTACACATTCATATTCCGAATAAGAGGCACGCCTAGGGGCGAATCTCCAACGTTTATTGGGGGGCAAGAGGGGTCTATATCTGAATAGTCAAGGGGCATGGGCCATATAATAATTTTTCTCTCCACATTATCGAGGAGGCAAGTTACCCCCTCCCAAACAGCACTCATGGGCATGCCATGCTAAATCATAATCAGTCTTCCATTAATATGACCTCAGGCGATCTTAAGAATCAATTGCCATCGAAGTGAACTTTCACTAGTTATTGCGAGTGTAATGTCGATCATTTTCTTAGGTTCCATCACAAAATGCTTCAAATAATTATTGTCAGAAGAAGGCCCTTAAAATCCATATGAGAATTTTATAACTTTTACCGACTATGGAAAGATGCAGGTGTAACAGTATAAGAATTGATGTCTAACAATAGACAAAAGAACACTCTAACACACCAAGTGGTCCTACGCCTCTGAGTTAATCTTTCAAATTTAAACAGCATCACAAACTACATGCAGTGCTATTTTGCAAAGGCGTATTTATAGTTTCAACTTTTGACTAAATCATTTAAAGCCTTATTTAAGTGATAGCTTGTGTAGCTTTAATATCGATTACAATGGCTCCAAAATGGTTAAACTAAAACGGGTGGAAAATTACAGTTCATTCTACAATTGAATGTCTAAAAATATGCTAAAGGTTGTATAGAGCTGAATTTATATATCTTAAAAATCGAATATGTTTTGCCTAGATAGCAAAATTTGCAAAAACTGAGAAATTTAAGGATATGAAGGGAGTTTATTCAGGAAGCAAATGAGTTTAAAAGAACGATAATAAAAATAATGTATATCAGCTCAAAATTTAAATGAATACCAGACCAACGAGAGTAAGTTGATTGGTAGTTAGGTGACATTCTTTGATAGCTGACTGCCCTGGAAATAAGAATGGGAGTTAGTATTCGCTCCAAATGCCTTCTTTATCCAGCCAGACTATCTTTCTATTTTAGTCACTACATTTACTGCCAAAAATGACTGCCCACTTTGTGCTGAGGCTACCAAATTGTGCTTAGTATCACTCCAGAAGATCCAGAGCAAAGCAAGAAGGGTAGGCTATCGCACCACCTGACACGGTCTGCTAATTTCCAGGAACAGCATAAGTATATAAAGTAATACAAGCTTCTGTCGTTTTCATTAGAGGATTCTGGGACATACTGAGGAGGTGCACTTCTCCTTGGCCCTGCTTTTGCGCGCACAAAATTGAATTTGTGCCAATCCAATTCTTCCGATCGAGATTCAATCTAGTATTTCTCACTTCCTACTCCCACCATTTCACTCCATGGTCCTTGTGTTGCTGTGTCCCATTCTAAAAAAAAATAATTCCTACACATATACATTCATACTGTGTTTTGGTATGAGGGTTTTATTTGGCGTTAATGACTGTCTCCCACAAGTATATAACCTCTCATCCTTCTGATTCTGATCCATCGTTTGTCAAGGGTAAGTTGATAACAGAGTGGCATATTTGGTCTACTAATCTTGTTTGCATAACATGCAAGTATAGATATTTCGAATTAAAAGAAGTCACAAAATGGTATCAAGACCTTAAAAATTAGAAACTGGACCAGAAGTGCCAAATTCCAACCGTACCAATTGTGAAATTTTGATTTGTTGGTGATTAACACGGATTATCGGATTTAAGAGAGTGTGGATTTTCATATATATATATATATATATATATATATATATATATATATATATATATATATATATATATATACTAATTTTGACTATAGGCTTAGTCATTTGTGTCTTATTAACCTATGAATGCACGGGTATATACACAGGCAAATGGACAATGGAACCAAACAGTTTGTGGTTACGAACTATAAGTAAAGAGTGACTCCAGCCAATATTCATCGACACTCTAAAAAAGGGAACTTTGATAACAATTAATGCTTTTATTAAATTTTCCTTTTCCCAAGTCGGAGAAAATTCGCCTAACTTTCGAAAAATGGGAGAAACACTTTTAAAATGGCAATTGATTTTAATGAAAATGACATTATTAGATTCAGCATATTGAAGAACCCTACTGTGGCGTTTTCAAACTTGAATCTAATAAAATTTGTAAGTCTGTAATTTTTCCTTCGCAAGAAAGATAATAGATTCGCTTTTATTCCCAGGAGTGATCGTATTGAACCGATAGCCTACAAAAGTTGGGAGAGGTCTCATTTGAATGAAAACTGAAAGTTCCGATATCTTTTTAAAGAGACCAAAAGATTTGTGCCATAGAAAACTGACGTTTTCTGTCATTTCATGGCACCAACCTATGATTATGCCCCATTTAGGACCAAGTCACCATTGATAAGAAATTCTGAGATAGCCAATCATTTTAAAAGTATGAAAAACTCATACATCGAGATGCCCAGTTGTGGAAGAAGTAACGCCATTCGGATGCAAGTTTGGATGTCCTTGGTGAGATGTTCTGGGAGAAAAAGTGGCTTGGGAGGCGGGTTAGTTTCCCTCCAATCTTTTTGGTCCCTTAAAAAGGGCACAAGAAAATTTTAATTTCAGTTTGAGTGAGCCCTGTCACGATCTTCTAGGAACCTTTGCTTGGTACCGTCATTCCTGGAGATGCGGAGGCGGGGGGCAACAGATACGCCTTGCGGTTGTGCATTCGCTCCTGAAAGCCATGTATTCCATACAAGAGATTAAACAAAAACATATTTTTTCATCTGAAAGTAAGGAGCAACATCAGAGCCCAAAATGAACGGAAATTATTCTCCGTATGAAGGAGGCATCCCCTTCCTCAACCTTTGCTCTTTATACTAATGATTTAAAGTTATTTAAATGCAACACCCCTTGGTTTGAGCAGTGTTTCGTAAAGAATTGTGAAAAAAGTCAAACTTTATTGTAAAGAATGAGGGCTAATGAAAGTACAGCCTCCCCCCATATGCTTAATAATTTCTGTCATTTTAAGTTTTAATGTTGCTTATTATTTTTAGTTGAAAATCATCCCCCTGAGAAACTTTGTTCCCCACAGAACATTCTCCCTGTGGAAACTTCCCCTTTTCCTACCGAAGATCCCCCATAAAAACATAACAAACGTGTATATCACAATAACAAACGTTATTTGTAAATAGTGGGCAAATTCCATAGCTTACAGCCCTTTCCCAAGGGCCCGCGGGAGGCCCTGTCATCCTCAAAGGCATAGCTATTAGACTTCCCAACCATACTTAACAAATTGGCTATCTCAAAACCTAACTGGATGTCCTTGGAGAAAAAAAATGTGTGGGAGGGGCCTAGTTGCCTTCCAATCATTGTAATCTCTAAAGAAGGGCACTAGAAATTTCAATTTCCATTTGAATAAGCTCTTTTACGATTTTTAAAACCATTAGCACTATGCGATCACTCTGGAAGGGGGGGGGATAGATACTCATCCGTGATCTTTCTTCTGGAAAAAGTACAAAGCTCTACGTTTTTAGGGATAAGATCTTGAAATCTCTGCAGTGAAACCTCTTAAATGGTGAAGAATCTGATAGTGTAATTTTAGTTACGATGGGTCGAATTATTGGGGGTTTTCCCGTTTTCGAAATTCACGCAGATTTCTCAGGCTCGTGGATTTTTATGGGTAACATTGAACTCATTGATTTTTATATTTGCAATCAGCATAAAAAGTAAATTCCTCTTATGTATCAACTGTTATTAATATTCCGTTTTTTTTTAATTACGGGTACTATTGGGCCAAGGTGCTCCTCACTTACAGTCTGTTACCATGAACTGCCCGATAAAAAAAAATTAATTAAACTAATATCTGGAAGATGCAGCCGGACGGAACAATGGTAAAATATTGTATTGACATGTTAACGTAATAAAGAGGAAGTAGTCAGTGTGGTCTGGACTTCTCGCGGTTAAATATAAGAAAGCGGCCTCAATTAATGATAAGGGAAGTGTTTTGAGGATATTTGAATATCTTTTGAAAATGAAATAAACTTTTGAAAAGTTTGACAAACTGTTTTCAACGGTAATATACAAACTTTGAGCTTAATGCTTTATTTAAGTAATTTAATTCACAGGATTTTTCATGATATTTAGTTTAGTGATTTTTAATTGTGCATAGACTATTGCAAAGGAGGGGCGGTGATTCGTTGTTTAGGCAGCAGGGGGTGAGGTTTGGATGCATAAAGGAGTATATTTCAATTCCCGAAGTGTCTCACTTTCAATGAGCCTTTAGATATATATAGGAAGGGGCATTGGAGGGAGGGGGTAAAAATTAATATATCATCTTTATTCATTTGAAATAAATTTGAATAAGGATGCCGCAGAGTGATAGCTCCCCTATCATTGAAGAAAATGTATTTGAAATTTGTTTAAGCTTCATGAAACTAAACTGATTGATTGGTTCAAATTGGTACTAGCTAAATCTCGGTATTAGTAAAATCTTTTTGTGAATGGACCTTTACATGTATATATACCTGCTTGTTCAGAGCTTAATAGGACTCAAATGGTTAAACCTAGGTTCAATGTTAGTATATAGTAAGAAATCCCTCACTTTCCTTCTGCCTGAAGACAAAATAGGAAAAACCATGTTTAGTTATCGAAAAAGACAAAATTTCAAATCTTCACGGTTTCAGCTTAAGATTTCAGGCCCAGTTTCTAATTCTTATTGCATAGGCACCATTTTTGGCAAGTTTGGTTCAAAATCATGTTTTTCCGTAATTGTATTCCATATGTAAGGTGACCGTGATATTTATGAACCACTTGCGCTATCCTGGATAAGACACACACCTGAACACAAAGGCCACTCTGAATATCCGAAGGAGGAAACGCTTAGGAAGCTATACTTGAAAAAAAAAAAATTCGTATTGTTTATCTATCTGTAACCATCTCCCATAGGGTTACTCCACTGAAACCAGTTATTGTGTAATAACTGTGTATGTTACACAATAACATTGTGTATGTTAGGTGCAGAACACTTTCAGCCCTGAGAATATTTGCCCCGCTTGGGAAAAGGGAGA
>NW_027063500.1:34498-55546 GCF_032884065.1 Artemia franciscana | reverse complement strand
ATCACATTCTTTACCATTTGCAATCATAAAATAGTCTAATATATTCATTTTTTCAACATACGTAGCTATTAACCTCGAAAACTAAAACTTTTGAAATAGGAAAAGAGCCTTTAATCACATTCTTTACCATTTGCAATCCTAAAATAGTCTAATATCTTAATTTTTTCAACATACGTAGCTATTACCCTCGAAAACTAAAACTTTTGAAATAGGAAAAGAGCCTTAAATCACATTCTTTACCATTTGCAATCATAAAATAGTCTAATATCTTCATTTTTTCAACATACGTAGCTATTACCCTCGAAAACTAAAACTTTTGAAATAGGAAAAGAGCTTTTAATCACATTCTTTACCATGTGCAATCATAAAATTGTCTAATATCTTCATTTTTTCAACATACGTAGCTATTACCCTCGAAAACTAAAGCTTTTGAAATAGGAAAAGAGCCTTTAATCACATTCTTTACCATTCGCAATCATAAAATAGTCTAATATCTTCATTTTTTCAACATACATAGCTATTACCCTCGAAAACTAAAACTTTTGACATAGGAAAAGAGCCTTTAATCACATTCTTTACCATTTGCAATCATAAAATAGTCTAATATCTTCATTTTTTCAACATACGTAGCTATCCCTCGAAAACTAAAACTTTTGAAATAGGAAAAGAGCCTTTAATCACATTTTTTACCATGTGCAATCATAAAATAGTCTAATATCTTCATTTTTTTAACAGATATAGCTATTACCCTCGAAAACTAAAACTTTTTAAATAGGAAAAGAGCCTTTAATCACATTCTTTACCATTTGCAATCATAAAATAGTCTAATATCTTCATTTTTTCAACATACGTAGCTATCCCTCGAAAACTAAAACTTTTGAAATAGGAAAGAGCCTTAATCACATTTTTTACCATGTGCAATCATAAAATAGTCTAATATCTTCATTTTTTTAACAGATATAGCTATTACCCTCGAAAACTAAAACTTTTTAAATAGGAAAAGAGCCTTTAATCACATTCTTTACCATTTGCAATCATAAAATAGTATAATATATCATTTTTTCAACATACGTAGCTATTACCCTCGAAAACTAAAACTTTTGACATAGGAAAAGAGCCTTGAATCACATTCTTTACCATTTGCAATCATAAAATAGTCTAATATCTTCATTTTTTCAATATACGTAGCTATTACCCTCGAATACTAAAACTTTTGAAATAGGAAAAGAGCCTTTAATCACATTCTTTACCATTTGCAATCATAGAATAGTCTAATATCTTCATTTTTTCAACATACGTAGCTAGTACCCTCGAAACTAAAACTTTTGACATAGGAAAAGAGCCTTTAATCACATTTTTACCGTGTGCAATCATAAATAGTCTAGTATCTTCATTTTTTCCACAGACAAAGCTATTACCCCCCGAAAACTAAAACTTTTGAAATAGGAAAAGAGCCTTTAATCACATTCTTTACCATTTGCAATCATAAATAGTCCAATATCTTCATTTTTTTAACATACGTCGCTATTACCCTCGAAAACTAAAATTTTGACAAAGGAAAAGAGCCTTTAATCACATTCTTTACCATGTGCAATCATAAAATAGTCTAATATCTTAATTTTTCAGCATACGTAGCTATTAGCCTCAAAAACTAAAACTTTTGACATGGGAAAAGAGCCTTTAATCACATCTTTACCATTTGCAATCATAAATAGTCCTAATATCTTCATTTTTCAACATACGTTGCTATTACCCCTCGAAAACTAAAACTTTTGACATAGGAAAAGAGCCTTTAATCACATTCTTTACCATGTGCAATCATAAAATAGTCTAATATCTTCATTTTTTCAACATACGTAGCTATTACCCTCGAAAACTAAAACTTTGACATAGGAAAAGAGCCTTTAATCACATTCTTTACCATTTGCAATCATAAAATAGTCTAATATCTTCATTTTTTCAACATACGTAGCTATTACCCTCGAAAACTAAAACTTTTGAAATAGGAAAAGATCAAGTTCAAGTTCAAGTTCAAGTTCCTTTTATTACCAATATCCATCCATTTATAAACAAAAAATATCCCAAAGGGCTCAATGGCCCGTTATTTGGGAAAAAAAAAACAACAAAACAAAACATAAATAACTATTAATTACATTCACACTTAAAATATATTTAGAGTCTACTCACCAATCCTCACCCGAGTACAACCGGTCTCCGCACCACCTACTTACAAAAAATAAATAAAAAAAAAAAAAATATATATACATCGAGGATCCAACACTCACACCACCCAAATCTAAATAAATAAATTCAATCTAAATAATTAAATAAATAAATTAAATCTTGATAACTAAACAATATAAATAACTGATCAATATTATAATTTAAATTATTTTTTTTTGATTAAAAAATTCTTCAACCGTTTCTTGAAGGATCCTATGGTACAGGACCGTCGAATCCCAACAGGAATGGAATTCCAGGCACGTCCGACAGCAACTATCAGACCAAAGTCCGAGCGCACTGCAGGGGTGGATGGCACTAGCACATCATCCTTGTTTCTAGTTTCATAAGGACTGACATTTCGAACAATTTCAAAAAGCCCGGAAAAACTTGATGGAAGGTCTCCACGGAAATACTGAAACGCAATGAAAGAGAGGTGTAATGTATGAATATCTTTAATCTTCAGAAGTTCAACACAGAAATATGGGTGGTAGACTGAAGAACTTTTGCTGCTTTCAGTTGGAGATTATGTAAAGGTGTAAGTACAGATGGAAATGTTGACATCCACACTGACGAGCAGTAGCATAAATAAGGGTAAATAAGAGAGAAATATATAGACGAAGGATAGAGAAAGGAAAGACTCGCTTCAGCTTTCGAATAATTCCAAGGCCTCGAGAAACCTTTAATCTCATTGACTCAGTATGCCGTTTGAAAGATAGATTTTCATCCAGAAGTATCCCAAGGAATCGAATAAACCGGTCAGCTGGGCGGGATATGGATCCCTTAGATGTTTTAAGCTCTGTCACTGTAGGGCAGCTTTTGCCTATGCGGGAGAATATAAGAAAAAACGATTTTTTTACAATCAAAGCTAACAAATTTGCATCAAACCAACGATATATATTTTCTGCCATCAATTGTAGCTTGAGGATAAGAGATGATTCATCAGGTGCTGCAGCCCCAGGGTGGTGTCGTCGGCGAATGCAAAGAGTTCTTCATGTTGACCAGGCGTATCCAAGGCTTCAACCACAGCATCTCCTTTCTGGCACAAATGACAACAGAAATCAGATCGTGGGTTGCTAATAGTCGATAGAGGTCGTTGACATATATGAGGAAAAGGGATGGCCCAAGAACTGAGCCTTGTGGCACTCCATATTCGACTGGAATATGCTCATCAGAAGCTTCAACTGCATGGATCGGCCAGTTAGGAATGAAGAAAACCAGGACAGAGCTTCTCCACGAACGCCTTGATGCGACAACTTACCAATAAGTATCTCGTGTGTGAGGCTGTCAAAAGCTTTCTTCACATCAAGGAATATTGCCGCAGGTATAAGGCCGAAGTCTAAAGACTGTCGTACAAAATGAAGAAGCATATTACATGCGTGTTCTGTTGAGCACTTCTCCCGAAAACCAAATTGGTGCCGATGAAAAAACTTCTTCGCGTCTAGGAAACTCAGCAAACGCTTTAGCATAGCCTTTTCAAATATTTTAGAAAAGACGGACAGAAGAGATATAGGCCTATAGTTCTCCGGGTCCTCCTGGTCACCTCCTTTAAATAGTGCTATCACTCGTGCCAACTTGAGACGCTGAGGGAATATTCCGAGCTTGAATGACTGGTTAACTAAGTGGCACAGTGGTGTAATATTGAGGGAAGAATCTGTTTGATTAATTTGGCCGGAATTTGGTCGAATCCAGATGAAGAATTTTTCAATGACGAAATTATTGTTATCAGTTCCTGCTCCGTAACTGACTCAAGAACCATTGACTTTACACAGGAAGGACCGAGGAACTGCTTCCAAGTTCTAGAACTTGAAGAAGGAACCACACCTAACGCCGTTGTTTTCCCAACCTCAGCAAAAAATTTAGTCATCTGATGTCGTACTTGGTCTTCATCCAAGAAAAGCTGATTCTGAACACTAAGTGATTTAGGGAGCTTTCTAGGTCTTGCCGATGGTTGCGTAACTTCCTTAATTACATCCCAAGTTTTCTTAATATTTTTGCCGCAATCCGCAAACCTTCGGGAAAAATATGTAATTTTAGCTTTTCGAATCAGAGTTTTAAGCATTTTCCGGTATAGTTTAAAAGTCTCTAATTTAGCTTCACTTGGTCTGTTCCTATACTCTTTCCAAAGGTTCTGTTTTCTCTTTATTGACTTTAGTATTCCAGCTGTAGTCCATGGGGCTATGGGTGTTGATCTCTTAGAAAGACTTGGTTGGGGTGTTCGGCAATGGTGGATAAATTTCTTCTTTACTGTTTCATAAAAAAAATCAAAAGCCTTATTATAATTTTCTAAGCTCACCCTCTCAGGTATTGTAAACTCCCATGACGTAGTGAATAAATCATCTTTGAGCTTTTCGATGTTGCTGGTGTATATCGGAATCTTGGTTTATTATCAGGGACTATTCGGCGGGCAGACCGGGGGAGTGGAAGTAAAACTCCTACTGGAAAATGATCCGATGTATCTGATAGTAGCACTTCATTTTTTACAGAATGTATAGATGAGAACACATTGTCAATTAAGGTTGCAGATTGGTTTGAAATTCGTGTAGGGATATTTATACAGGGAGTTAACCCAGACGAGATTACTAGTGCCAGTATATCACAAGCCTGACTCGATGACATATCCATCATGTCAGCGTTAAAATCACCCATTAAAATTATTTCTGCCTTTTCAGACAATACTTTCCCAAGAACAATCTCTAATATTTCCATAAATTGTTTCATTGATCCGCTTGGAGATCTGTATATTTCGCCAATTATTATCTTTTCATGGAGCTAGTAGCCAATTCTATGAACAGAGATTCAAATACCCGTTCAATGTTTATAGACAGATCATCTCTTCTTACAACTGCCAGATTACTCAATACATAAAATCCTAGCCCCCCCTTTTTTGCTATCTTTCTATTTAGAAATATTGAATTATATCCGGGTATATCCATAAGTAGCTGGTTCTTTTCATTTAAAAAAGTTTCACATATCCAATAATTCCAGGGCGAGAATTCTTACATATAAGCTGTATATCATCCAGGGAAGAATTCAGCCCTTGAGCATTCAAATGCACAACCCGGAGGACATCCTCCCACCGAGCCCCAACATTCCATAGCCCAAACTCCTCCACAAAATTACTATCAATCATATTATCTAAATTTTCATCAAAATTCATATTCGGTGTTCTTCCTATCGGGTTATTCAAAATTTCATTAAAATTTACTCTACGACTTTCATATTCATCTAATTTCCTTTTCGTGAGATTAGCGTCAGTCCTCGATGAAAACTCAATTTCATACATTACTACTTACCAATATAGGTGATGAATAGAGACCACGCTGTAGTCGAGTGAACACGGGCGACGTAGACATCCTAATGACAGCAAATTCATAAGGCGAAGGCACGAACTTGAATTTTCGCTCTGGAACGGAAAAATATTTACAAGTAAAAAAGTAAAGAAAAGAGTAAATAACATGGAAAGAGAGAAATATAAGAAAATAAATATATAAAAAAAAACATAGATACGCACATTGCAAAAGAAAGCAAAAAGGAGTAAATAATATAGTAAATAGAGAAAAGGAAAAATAGGACAATAACTAAAAAAAAAAACACACACAGATACGGACGTTGCAAAAAAAGAGCAGCAAAATTGCATTCCCTCACTTTACTGAGGCGAAAATACTCGATAATTTACGTCACGCGTCAGAAGCACCATCACTAATAACTGCGGATAAAACCAAGGCGAGGGGGTCATGGCATGCATCACTGAACTTAACCCAGTTTGAGCTAGAAGTTTTTTTTGTTTCTAGCCATAGTTTAGTACCCTGTTGCATGACTTTAGTTTGAGATACTTTCTCAGCGGTTACTTTGGAATTTCGAAGCTTGTAAGCCGTACTCAAAAGTTCTTTCCGACGCTTTGCAAGTTCAGATGGTAGGTCATTACTGATGCTCTTTCCTGTGCCTTTTAGGCTACCAACACAAGCCATGATCCTATCTTTATGCCTAAGATTCAGAACAGAGACAAAAATAGGGTCTGAAACGGGGCGAGAGTTCGAGCGGGAAGGGCGCTTGGTCTTGTTTCTAATTCTGTACATTGCCGTGAATTTTATATCTTTACCATTTATATCTTTACATTCTTTACCATGTGCAATCATAAAATTGTCTAATATCTTCATTTTTTCAACATACGTAGCTATTACCCTCGAAACCTAAAACTTTTGAAATAGGAAAAGAACCTTTAATCACATTTTTTACCATGTGCAATCATAAAATAGTCTAATATCTTCATTTTTTTAACAGATATAGCTATTACCCTCGAAAACTAAAACTTTTGAAATAGGAAAAGAGCCTTTAATCACATTCTTTACCATTTGCAATCATAAAATAGTCTAATATATCATTTTTTCAACATACGTAGCTATTACCCTCGAAAACTAAAACTTTTGACATAGGAAAAGAGCCTTGAATCACATTCTTTACCATTTGCAATCATAAAATAGTCTAATATCTTCATTTTTTCAATATACGTAGCTATTACCCTCGAATACTAAAACTTTTGAAATAGGAAAAGAGCCTTTAATCACATTCTTTACCATTTGCAATCATAGAATAGTCTAATATCTTCATTTTTTCAACATACGTAGCTATTACCCTCGAAAACTAAAACTTTTGACATAGGAAAAGAGCCTTTAATCACATTTTTTACCGTGTGCAATCATAAAATAGTCTAGTATCTTCATTTTTTCCACAGACAAAGCTATTACCCCCGAAAACTAAAACTTTTGAAATAGGAAAAGAGCCTTTAATCACATTCTTTACCATTTGCAATCATAAAATAGTCCAATATCTTCATTTTTTTAACATACGTCGCTATTAGCCTCAAAACTAAAACTTTTGACATGGGAAAAGAGCCTTTAATCACATTCTTTACCATTTGCAATCATAAAATAGTCTAATATCTTCATTTTTTCAACATACGTTGCTATTACCCTCGAAAACTAAAACTTTTGAAATAGGAAAAGAGGCTTTAATCACATTCTTTACCATTTGCAATCATAAAATAGTCTAATATCTTCATTTTTTCAACATACGTAGCTATTAACCTCGAAAACTAAAACTTTTGAAATAGGAAAAGAGCCTTTAATCACATTCTTTACCATGTGCAATCATAAAATAGTCTAATATCTTCATTTTTTCAACATACGTAGCTATTACCCTCGAAAACTAAAACTTTTGACATAGGAAAAGAGCCTTTAATCACATTCTTTACCATTTGCAATCATAAAATAGTCTAATATCTTCATTTTTTCAACATACGTAGCTATTACCCTCGAAAACTAAAACTTTTGAAATAGGAAAAGAGCCTTTAATCACATTCTTTACCATGTGCAATCATAAAATTGTCTAATATCTTCATTTTTTCAACATACGTAGCTATTACCCTCGAAACCTAAAACTTTTGACATGGGAAAAGAGCCTTTTATAACATTCTTTACCATTTGCAATCATAAAATAGTCTAATATCTTCATTTTTTCAACATACGTAGCTATTACCCTCGAAAACTAAAACTTTTGAAATAGGAAAAGAGCCTTTAATCACATTTTTTACCATGTGCAATCATAAAATAGTATAATATCTTCATTTTTTTTAACAGACATAGCTATTACCCTCGAAAACTAAAACTTTTGAAATAGGAAAAGAGCCTTTAATCACATTCTTTACCATTTGCAATCATAAAATAGTCTAATATATCATTTTTTCAACATACGTAGCTATTACCCTCGAAAACTAAAACTTTTGACATAGGAAAAGAGCCTTGAATCACATTCTTTACCATTTGCAATCATAAAATAGTCTAATATCTTCATTTTTTCAATATACGTAGCTATTACCCTCGAATACTAAAACTTTTGAAATAGGAAAAGAGCCTTTAATCACATTCTTTACCATTTGCAATCATAGAATAGTCTAATATCTTCATTTTTTCAACATACGTAGCTATTACCCTCGAAAACTAAAACTTTTGACATAGGAAAAGAGCCTTTAATCACATTTTTTACCGTGTGCAATCATAAAATAGTCTAGTATCTTCATTTTTTCCACAGACAAAGCTATTACCCCCGAAAACTAAAACTTTTGAAATAGGAAAAGAGCCTTTAATCACATTCTTTACCATTTGCAATCATAAAATAGTCCAATATCTTCATTTTTTTAACATACGTCGCTATTACCCTCGAAAACTAAAATTTTTGACAAAGGAAAAGAGCCTTTAATCACATTCTTTACCATGTGCAATCATAAAATAGTCTAATATCTTCATTTTTTCAGCATACGTAGCTATTAGCCTCAAAAACTAAAACTTTTGACATGGGAAAAGAGCCTTTAATCACATTCTTTACCATTTGCAATCATAAAATAGTCTAATATCTTCATTTTTTCAACATACGTTGCTATTACCCTCGAAAACTAAAACTTTTGAAATAGGAAAAGAGGCTTTAATCACATTCTTTACCATTTGCAATCATAAAATAGTCTAATATCTTCATTTTTTCAACATACGTAGCTATTAACCTCGAAAACTAAAACTTTTGAATTGGAAAAGAGCCTTTAATCACATTCTTTACCATGTGCAATCATAAAATAGTCTAATATCTTCATTTTTTCAACATACGTAGCTATTACCCTCGAAAACTAAAACTTTTGACATAGGAAAAGAGCCTTTAATCACATTCTTTACCATTTGCAATCATAAAATAGTCTAATATCTTCATTTTTTCAACATACGTAGCTATTACCCTCGAAAACTAAAACTTTTGAAATAGGAAAAGAGCCTTTAATCACATTCTTTACCATGTGCAATCATAAAATTGTCTAAGATCTTCATTTTTTCAACATACGTAGCTATTACCCTCGAAACCTAAAACTTTTGACATGGGAAAAGAGCCTTTTATCACATTCTTTACCATTTGCAATCATAAAATAGTCTAATATCTTCATTTTTTCAACATACGTAGCTATTACCCTCGAAAACTAAAACTTTTGACATAGGAAAAGAGCCTTTAATCACATTCTTTACCATGTGCAATCACAAAATAGTCTAACATCTTCATTTTTTCATGATACGTAGCTATTACCCTCAAAAACTAAAACTTTTGAAATAGGAAAAGAGCCTTTAATCACATTCTTTACCATGTGCAATCATAAAATTGTCCAATATCTTCATTTTATCCACAGACAAAGCTCTTACCCTCGAAAACTAAAACTTTTGAAATAGGAAAAGAGCCTTTAATCACATTCTTTACCATGTGCAATCATAAAATTGTCTAATATCTTCATTTTTTCAACATACATAGCTATTACCCTCCAAAACTAAAACTTGGGACATAGGAAAAGAGCCTTTAATCACATTCTTTACCATTTGCAATCATAAAATAGTTTAATATCTTCATTTTTTCAACATACGTAGCTATTACCCTCGAAAACTAAAACTTTTGAAATAGGAAAAGAGCCTTTAATCACATTCTTTACCATTTGCAATCATAAAATAGTCTAATATCTTCATTTTTTCAACATACGTAGCTATTACCCTCGAAAACTAAAACTTTTGAAATAGGAAAAGAGCCTTTAATCACATTCTTTACCATGTGCAATCATAAAAATGTCTAATATCTTTTTTTTCCACTGACAAAGCTCTTACCCTCGAAAACTTAAACTTTTGAAATAGGAAAAGAGCCTTTAATCACATTCTTTACCATGTGCAATCATAAAATAGTCTAATATCTTCATTTTTTCAACATACGTAGCTATTACCCTCGAATACTAAAAGTTTTGAAATAGGAAAAGAGCCTTTAATCACATTCTTTACCATTTGCAATCATAAAATAGTCTAATATCTTCATTTTTTCAACATACGTAGCTACTACCATCGAAAACTAAAACTTTTGACATAGGAAAAGAGCCTTTAATCACATTTTTTACCATGTGCAATCATAAAATAGTCTAATATCTTCATTTTTTCCAAAGACAAAGCTATTACCCCCGAAAACTAAAACTTTTGAAATAGGAAAAGAGCCTTTAATCACATTCTTTACCATTTGCAATCATAAAATAGTCTAATATCTTCATTTTTTCAGCATACCTAGCTATTACCCTCGAAAACTAAAACTTTTGACATAGGAAAAGAGCCTTTAATCACATTCTTTACCATTTGCAATCATAAAATAGTCTAATATCTTCATTTTTTCAACATACGTAGCTATTACCCTCGAAAACTAAAACTTTTGACATGGGAAAAGAGCCTTTAATCACATTCTTTACCATTTGCAATCATAAAATAGTCTAATATCTTCATTTTTTCAACATACGTAGCTATTACCCTCGAAAACTAAAACTTTTGAAATAGGAAAAGAGGCTTTAATCACATTCTTTACCATTTGCAATCATAAAATAGTCTAATACCTTCATTTTTACAACATACGTAGCTATTACCCTCGAAAACTAAAACTTTTGACAAGGGAAAAGAGCCTTTAATCACATTCTTTACCATGTGCAATCATAAAATAGTCTAATATCTTAATTTTTTCAGCATAAGTAGCTATTACCCTCGAAAACTAAAACTTTTGACATAGGAAAAGAGCCTTTAATCACATTCTTTACCATTTGCAATCATAAAATAGTCTAATATCTTAATTTTTTCAACATACGTAGCTATTACCCTCGAAAACTAAAACTTTTGAAATAGGAAAAGATCCTTTAATCACATTCTTTACCATTTGCAATCATGAAATAGTCTAATATCTTCATTTTTTCAACATACGTAGCTATTACCCTCAAAAACTAAAACTTTTGAAATAGGAAAAGAGCCTTTAATCACATTCTTTACTATGTGCAATCATAAAATTGTCTAATATCTTCATTTTTTCAACATACGTAGCTATTACCCTCAAAAACTAAAACTTTTGAAATAGGAAAAGAGCCTTTTATCACATTCCTTACCATTTGCAATCATAAAATAGTCTAATATCTTCATTTTTTCAACATACGTAGCTATTACCCTCGAAAACTAAAACTTTTGACATAGGAAAATAGCCTTTAATCACATTCTTTACCATGTGCAATCATAAAATAGTCTAATATCTTCATTTTTTCATCATACGTAGCTATTACCCTCAAAAACTAAAACTTTTGAAATAGGAAAAGAGCCTTTAATCACATTCTTTACCATGTGCAATCATAAAATTGTCTAATATCTTCATTTTTTCCACAGACAAAGCTCTTACCCTCGAAAACTAAAACTTTTTAAATAGGAAAAGAGCCTTTAATCACATTCTTTACCATGTGCAATCATAAAATTGTCTAATATTTCCATTTTTTCAACATACGTAGCTATTACCCTCAAAAACTAAAACTTTTGACATAGGAAAAGAGCCTTTAATCACATTCTTTACCAATTGCAATCATAAAATAGTCTAATATCTTCATTTTTTCAACATACGTAGCTATTACCCTCGAAAACTAAAACTTTTAAAATAGTAAAAGAGCCTTTAATCACATTCTTTACCATGTGCAATCACAAAATAGTCTAATATCTTCATTTTTTCATGATACGTAGCTATTATCCTCAAAAACTAAAACTTTTGAAATAGGAAAAGAGCCTTTAATCACATTCTTTACCATGTGCAATCATAAAATTGTCTAATATCTTCATTTTATCCACAGACAAAGCTCTTACCCTCGAAAACTAAAACTTTTGAAATAGGAAAAGAGCCTTTAATCACATTCTTTACCATGTGCAATCATAAAATTGTCTATTATCTTCATTTTTTCAACATACATAGCTATTACCCTCCAAAACTAAAACTTGTGACATAGGAAAGAGCCTTTAATCACATTCTTTACCATTTGCAATCATAAAATAGTTTAATATCTTCATTTTTTCAACATACGTAGCTATTACCCTCGAAAACTAAAACTTTTGAAATAGGAAAAGAGCCTTTAATCACATTCTTTACCATGTGCAATCATAAAATAGTCTAATATCTTCATTTTTTCAACATACAGCTATTACCCTCGAAAACTAAAACTTTTGAAATAGGAAAAGAGCCTTTAATCACATTCTTTACCATTTGCAATCATAAAATAGTCTAATATCTTCATTTTTTCAACATACGTAGCTATTACCCTCGAAAACTAAAACTTTTGAAATAGGAAAAGAGCCTTTAATCACATTCTTTACCATGTGCAATCATAAAATAGTCTAATATCTTCATTTTTTCCACATACAAAGCTATTACCCTCGAAAACTAAAACTTTTGAAATAGGAAAAGAGCCTTTAATCACATTCTTTACCATGTGCAATCATAAAATAGTCTAATATCTTCATTTTTTCAACATACGTAGCTATTACCCTCGAATACTAAAACTTTTGAAATAGGAAAAGAGCCTTTAATCACATTCTTTACCATTTGCAATCATAAAATAGTCTAATATCTTCATTTTTTCAACATACGTAGCTATTACCATCGAAAACTAAAACTTTTGACATAGGAAAAGAGCCTTTAATCACATTTTTTACCATGTGCAATCATAAAATAGTCTAATATCTTCATTTTTTCCACAGACAAAGCTATTACCCCCGAAAACTAAAACTTTTGAAATAGGAAAAGAGCCTTTAATCACATTCTTTACCATTTGCAATCATAAAATAGTCTAATATCTTCATTTTTTCAGCATACGTAGCTATTACCCTCGAAAACTAAAACTTTTGAAATAGGAAAAGAGCCTTTAATCACATTCTTTACCATTTGCAATCATAAAATAGTCTAATATCTTCATTTTTCAACATACGTAGCTATTACCCTCGAAAACTAAAACTTTTGACATGGGAAAAGAGCCTTTAATCACATTCTTTACCATTTGCAATCATAAAATAGTCTAATATCTTCATTTTTTCAACATACGTAGCTATTACCCTCGAAAACTAAAACTTTTGAAATAGGAAAAGAGGCTTTAATCACATTCTTTACCATTTGCAATCATAAAATAGTCTAATATCTTCATTTTTACAACATACGTAGCTACTACCCTCGAAAACTAAAACTTTTGACAAGGGAAAAGAGCCTTTAATCACATTCTTTACCATGTGCAATCATAAAACAGTCTAATATCTTCAATTTTTCAGCATACGTAGCTATTACCCTCGAAAGCTAAAACTTTTGACATAGGAAAAGAGGCTTTAATCACATTCTTTACCATTTGCAATCATAAAATAGTCTAATATCTTCATTTTTTCAACATACGTAGCTATTACCCTCGAAAACTAAAACTTTTGAAATAGGAAAAGAGCCTTTAATCACATTCTTTACCATTTGCAATCATAAAATAGTCTAATATCTTCATTTTTTCAACATACGTAGCTATTACCCTCGAAAACTAAAACTTTTGAAATAGGAAAAGAGCCTTTAATCACATTCTTTACCATTTGCAATCATAAAATAGTCTAATATCTTCATTTTTTCAACATACGTAGCTATTACCCTCGAAAACTAAAACTTTTGAAATAGGAAAAGAGCCTTTAATCACATTCTTTACCATTTGCAATCATAAAATAGTCTAATATCTTCATTTTTTCAACATAAGTAGCTATTACCCTCAAAAACTAAAACTTTTGAAATAGGAAAAGAGCCTTTTATCACATTCTTTACCATTTGCAATCATAAAATAGTCTAATATCTTCATTTTTTCAACATACGTAGCTATTACCCTCGAAAACTAAAACTTTTGACATAGGAAAAGAGCCTTTAATCACATTCTTTACCATGTGCAATCATAAAATAGTCTAATATCTTCATTTTTTCAAAATACGTAGCTATTACCCTCAAAAACTAAAACTTTTGAAATAGGAAAAGAGCCTTTAATCACATTCTTTACCATGTGCAATCATAAAATTGTCTAATATCTTCATTTTTTCCACAGACAAAGCTCTTACCCTCGAAAACTAAAACTTTTGAAATAGGAAAAGAGCCTTTAATCACATTCTTTACCATGTGCAATCATAAAATTGTCTAATATTTCATTTTTTCAACATACTAGCTATTACCCTCGAAAACTAAAACTTTTGACATAGGAAAAGAGCCTTTAATCACATTCTTTACCAATTGCAATCATAAAATAGTCTAATATCTTCATTTTTTCAACATACGTAGCTATTACCCTCGAAAACTAAAACTTTTGACATAGGAAAAGAGCCTTTAATCACATTCTTTACCATGTGCAATCATAAAATAGTCTAATATCTTCATTTTTTCAATATACGTAGCTATTACCCTCAAAAACTAAAACTTTTGAAATAGGAAAAGAGCCTTTAATCACATTCTTTACCATGTGCAATCATAAAATTGTCTAATATCTTCATTTTTTCCACAGACAAAGCTCTTACCCTCGAAAACTAAAACTTTTGAAATAGGAAAAGAGCCTTTAATCACATTCTTTACCATGTGCAATCATAAAATTGTCTAATATCTTCATTTTATCCACAGACAAAGCTCTTACCCTCGAAAACTAAAACTTTTGAAATAGGAAAAGAGCCTTTAATCACATTCTTTACCATGTGCAATCATAAAATTGTCTATTATCTTCATTTTTGACATAAATTTTTGACTAAATTTTTTGACTAAATTTTTGACTCATTTTTTGACTCATTTTTGACTAATTTTTTTTGACTAAATTTTTTTGACTCATTTTTGACTAAATTTTTTGACATAGGAAAAGAGCCTTTAATCACATTCTTTACCATGTGCAATCACAAAATAGTCTAATATCTTTACCATTTGCAATCATAAAATAGTCTAATATCTTCATTTTTTCAACATAAGTAGCTATTACCCTCGCAAACTAAAACTTTTGACATAGGAAAAGAGCCTTTAATCACATTCTTTACCATTTGCAATCATAAAATAGTCTAATATCTTCATTTTTTCAACATAAGTAGCTATTACCCTCGAAAACTAAAACTTTTGAAATAGGAAAAGAGCCTTTAATCACATTCTTTACCATTTTGCAATCATAAAATAGTCTAATATCTTCATTTTTTCAACATACATAGCTATTACCCTCGAAAACTAAAACTTTTGAATAGGAAAAGAGCCTTTAATCACATTCTTTACCATTTGCAATCATAAAATAGTCTAATATCTTCATTTTTTCAACATACGTAGCTATTACCCTCGAAAAACTAAAACTTTTGAAATAGGAAAAGAGCCTTTAATCACATTCTTTACCAAGTGCAATCATAAAATAGTCTAATATCTTCATTTTTTTAACAGACATAGCTATTACCCTCGAAAACTAAAACTTTTGAAATAGGAAAAGAGCCTTTAATCACATTCTTTACCATTTGCAATCATAAAATAGTCTAATATCTTCATTTTTTCAACATACGTAGCTATTACCCTCGAAAACTAAAACTTTTGAAATAGGAAAAGAGCCTTTAATCACATTCTTTACCATTTGCAATCATAAAATAGTCTAATATCTTCATTTTTGCAACATACGTAGCTATTACCCTCGAAAACTAAAACTTTTGAAATAGGAAAAGAGCCTTTAATCATATTCTTTACCATTTGCAATCATAAAATAGTCTAATATCTTCATTTTTTCAACATACGTAGCTATTACCCTCGAAAACTAAAACTTTTGACATTGGAAAAGAGCCTTTAATCACATTCTTTACCATTTGCAATCATAAAATAGTCTAATATCTTCATTTTTCCACAGACAAAGCTATAACCCTCGAAAACTAAAACTTTTGAAATAGGAAAAGAGCCTTTAATCACATTCTTTACCATGTGCAATCATAAAGTTGTCTAATATCTTCATTTTTTCCACAGACAAAGCTCTTACCCTCGAAAACTAAAACTTTTGAAATAGGAAAAGAGCCTTTAATCACATTCTTTACCATTTGCAATCATAAAATAGTCTAATATCTTCATTTTTTCAACATACGTAGCTATTACCCTCGAAAACTAAAACTTTTGTCAAAGGAAAAGAGCCTTTAATCACATTCTTTACCATGTGCAATCATAAAATAGTCTAATATCTTCATTTTTTCAACATACGTAGCTATTACCCTCGAAAACTAAAACTTTTGACATAGGAAAAGAGCCTTTAATCACATTCTTTACCATTTGCAATCATAAAATAGTCTAATATCTTCATTTTTTCAACATACGTAGCTATTACCCTCGAAAACTAAAACTTTTGAAATAGGAAAAGAGCCTTTAATCACATTCTTTACCATTTGCAATCATAAAATAGTCTAATATCTTCATTTTTTCAACATACGTAGCTATTACCCTCGAAAACTAAAACTTTTGAAATAGGAAAAGAGCCTTTAATCACATTCTTTACCATTTGCAATCATAAAATAGTCTAATATCTTCATTTTTTCAACATACGTAGCTATTACCTCGAAAACTAAAACTTTTGAAATAGGAAAAGAGCCTTTAATCACATTCTTTACCATTTGCAATCATAAAATAGTCTAATATCTTCATTTTTTCAACATACGTAGCTATTACCCTCGAAAACTAAAACTTTTGACATAGGAAAAGAGCCTTTAATCACATTCTTTACCATTTGCAATCATAAAATAGTCTAATATCTTCATTTTTTCAACATACGTAGCTATTACCCTCGAAAACTAAAACTTTTGAAATAGGAAAAGAGCCTTTAATCACATTCTTTACCATGTGCAATCATAAAATAGTCTAATATCTTCATTTTTTCAACATACGTAGCTATTACCCTCGAAAACTAAAACTTTTGAAATAGGAAAAGAGCCTTTAATCACATTCTTTACCATGTGCAATCATAAAATTGTCTAATATCTTCATTTTTTCAACATACATAGCTATTACCCTCGAAAACTAAAACTTTTGACATAGGAAAAGAGCCTTTAATCACATTCTTTACCATTTGCAATCATAAAATAGTCTAATATCTTCATTTTTTCAACATACGTAGCTATTACCCTCGAAAACTAAAACTTTTGACATAGGAAAAGAGCCTTTAATCACATTCTTTACCATGTGCAATCATAAAATAGTCTAATATCTTCATTTTTTCATGATACGTAGCTATTACCCTCGAAAACTAAAACTTTTGAAATAGGAAAAGAGCCTTTAATCACATTCTTTACCATGTGCAATCATAAAATTGTCTAATATCTTTCATTTTTCCACAGACAAAGCTCTTACCCTCGAAAACTAATACTTTTGAAATAGGAAAAGAGACTTTAATCACATTCTTTACAATTTGCAATCATAAAATAGTCTAATATCTTCATTTTTTCAACATAAGTAGCTATTACCCTCGAAAACTAAAACTTTTGAAATAGGAAAAGAGCCTTTAATCACATTCTTTACCATTTGCAATCCTAAAATAGTCTAATATCTTCATTTTTTCATCATACGTAGCTATTACCCTCGAAAACTAAAACTTTTGAAATAGGAAAAGAGCCTTTAATCACATTCTTTACCTTTTGCAATCATAAAATAGTCTAATATCTTCATTTTTTCAACATACATAGCTATTACCCTCGAAAACTAAAACTTTTGACATAGGAAAAGAGCCTTTAATCACATTCTTTACCATTTGCAATCATAAAATAGTCTAATATCTTCATTTTTTCAACATACGTAGCTATCCCTCAAAAACTAAAACTTTTGAAATAGGAAAAGAGCCTTTAATCACATTCTTTACCAAGTGCAATCATAAAATAGTCTAATATCTTCATTTTTTTAACAGACATAGCTATTACCCTCGAAAACTAAAACTTTTGAAATAGGAAAAGAGCCTTTATTCACATTCTTTACCATTTGCAATCATAAAATAGTCTAATATATCATTTTTTCAACATACGTAGCTATTACCCTCGAAAACTAAAACTTTTGACATAGGAAAAGAGCCTTTAATCACAGTCTTTACCATTTGCAATCATAAAATAGTCTAATATCTTCATTTTTGCAACATACGTAGCAATTACCCTCGAATACTAAAACTTTTGAAATAGGAAAAGAGCCTTTAATCATATTCTTTACCATTTGCAATCATAGAATAGTCTAATATCTTCATTTTTTCAACATACATAGCTATTACCCTCGAAAACTAAAACTTTTGACATTGGAAAAGAGCCTTTAATCACATTTTTTACCATGTGCAATCATTAAATAGTCTAATATCTTCATTTATTCCACAGACAAAGCTATTACCCCCGAAAACTAAAACTTTTGAAATAGGAAAAGAGCCTTTAATCACATTCTTTACCATGTGCAATCATAAAGTTGTCTAATATCTTCATTTTTTCCACAGACAAAGCTCTTACCCTCGAAAACTAAAACTTTTGAAATAGGAAAAGAGCCTTTAATCACATTCTTTACCATTTGCAATCATAAAATAGTCTAATATCTTCATTTTTTCAACATACGTCGCTATTACCCTCGAAAACAAAAACTTTTGTCAAAGGAAAAGAGCCTTTAATCACATTATCTACCATGTGCAATCATAAAATAGTCTAATATCTTCATTTTTTCAGCATACGTAGCTATTACCCTCGAAAACTAAAACTTTTGACATAGGAAAAGAGCCTTTAATCACATTCTTTACCATTTGCAATCATAAAATAGTCTAATATCTTCATTTTTTCAACATACGTAGCTATTACCCTCGAAAACTAAAACTTTTGACATGGGAAAAGAGCTTTTAATCACATTCTTTACCATTTGCAATCATAAAATAGTCTAATATCTTCATTTTTTCAACATACGTAGCTATTACCCTCGAAAACTAAAACTTTTGAAATAGGAAAAGAGGCTTTAATCACATTCTTTACCATTTGCAATCATAAAATAGTCTAATATCTTCATTTTTTCAACATACGTAGCTATTAACCTCGAAAACTAAAACTTTTGAAATAGGAAAAGAGCCTTTAATCACATTCTTTACCATGTGCAATCATAAAATAGTCTAATATCTTCATTTTTTCAACATACGTAGCTATTACCCTCGAAAACTAAAACTTTTGACATAGGAAAAGAGCCTTTAATCACATTCTTTACCATTTGCAATCATAAAATAGTCTAATATCTTCATTTTTTCAACATACGTAGCTATTACCCTCGAAAACTAAAACTTTTTAAATAGGAAAAGAGCCTTTAATCACATTCTTTACCATTTGCAATCATAAAATAGTCTAATATCTTCATTTTTTCAACATACGTAGCTATTACCCTCGAAAACTAAAACTTTTGAAATAGGAAAAGAGCCTTTAATCACATTCTTTACCATGTGCAATCATAAAATTGTCTAATATCTTCATTTTTTCAACATACATAGCTATTACCCTCGAAAACTAAAACTTTTGACATAGGAAAAGAGCCTTTTATCACATTCTTTACCATTTGCAATCATAAAATAGTCTAATATCTTCATTTTTTCAACATACGTAGCTATTACCCTCGAAAACTAAATTTTTTGACATAGGAAAAGAGCCTTTAATCACATTCTTTACCATGTGCAATCACAAAATAGTCTAATATCTTCATTTTTTCATGATACGTAGCTATTACCCTCGAAAACTAAAACTTTTGAAATAGGAAAAGACCCTTTAATCACATTCTTTACCATGTGCAATCATAAAATTGTCTAATATTTTCATTTTATCCACAGACAAAGCTCTTACCCTCGAAAACTAAAACTTTTGAAATAGGAAAAGAGCCTTTAATCACATTCTTTACCATGTGCAATCATAAAATTGTCTAATATCTTCATTTTTTCAACATATATAGCTATTACCCTCGAAAACTAAAACTTGTGACATAGGAAAAGAGCCTTTAATCACATTCTTTACCATTTGCAATCGTAAAATAGTCTAATATCTTCATTTTTTCAACATACGTAGCTATTACCCTCGAAAACTAAAACTTTTGAAATAGGAAAAGAGCCTTTAATCACATTCTTTACCAATTGCAATCATAAAATAGTCTAATATGTTCATTTTTTCAACATACGTAGCTATTACCCTCGAAAACTAAAACTTTTGAAATAGGAAAAGAGCCTTTAATCACATTCTTTACCATGTGCAATCATAAAATTGTCTAATATCTTTATTTTTTCCACAGACAAAGCTCTTACCCTCAAAAACTTAAACTTTTTAAATAGGAAAAGAGCCTTTAATCACATTCTTTACCATTTGCAATCATAAAATAGTCTAATATCTTCACTTTTTCAACATACGTAGCTATTACCCTCGAAAATTAAAACTTTTGAAATAGGAAAAGAGCCTTTAATCACATTCTTTACCATGTGCAATCATAAAATAGTCTTATATCTTCATTTTTTCAACATACGTAGCTATTACCCTCGAATACTAAAACTTTTGAAATAGGAAAAGAGCCTTTAATCACATTCTTTACCATTTGCAATCATTAAATAGTCTAATATCTTCATTTTTTCAACATACGTAGCTATTACCCTCGAAAACTAAAACTTTTGACATAGGATAAGAGCCTTTAATCACATTTTTTACCATGTGCAATCATAAAATAGTCTAATATCTTCATTTTTTCCACAGACAAAGCTATTACCCCGAAAACTAAAACTTTTGAAATAGGAAAAGAGCCTTTAATCACATTCTTTACCATTTGCAATCATAAAATTGTCTAAAATCTTCATTTTTTCAACATACGTCGCTATTACCCTCAAAAACTAAAACTTTTGACAAAGGAAAAGAGCCCCTAATCACATTCTTTACCATGTGCAATCATAAAATAGTCTAATATCTTCAT
>NW_027063500.1:0-34398 GCF_032884065.1 Artemia franciscana | reverse complement strand
GATTAAAGGCTCTTTTCCTATTTCAAAAGTTTTAGTTTTCGAGGGTAATAGCTTTGTCTGTGGAAAAAATGAAGATATTAGACTATTTTATGATTGCACATGGTAAAGAATGTGATTAAAGGCTCTTTTCCTATGTCAAAAGTCTTAGTTTTCGAGGGTAATAGCTACGTATGTTGAAAAAATGAAGATATTAGACTATTTTATGATTGCAAATGGTAAAGAATGTGATTAAAGGCTCTTTTCCTATTTCAAAAGTTTTAGTTTTCGAGGGTAAGAGCTTTGTCTGTGGAAAAAATGAAGATATTAGACAATTTTATGATTGAATCTGGTAAAGAATGTGATTAAAGTCTCTTTCTCCTATGTCAAAAGTTTTAGTTTTCGAGGGTAATAGCTACGTATGTTGAAAAAATGAAGATATTAGACTATTTTATGATTGCACATGGTAAAGAATGTGATTAAAGGCTCTTCTCCTATGTCAAAAGTTTTAGTTTTCGAGGGTAATAGCTACGTTTGTTGAAAAAATGAAGATATTAGACTATTTTATGATTACAAATGGTAAAGAATGTGATTAAAGGCTCTTTTCCTATGTCAAAAGTTTTAGTTTTCGAGGGTAATATTTACGTATGTTGAAATAATGAATATATTAGACTATTTTATGAATGCAAATGGTAAAGAATGTGATTAAAGGCTCTTTTCCTATGTCAAAAGTTTTAGTTTTCGAGGGTAATAGCTACGTATGTTTAAAAAAATGAAGATATTAGACTATTTTATGATTGCAAATGGTAAAGAATGTGATTAAAGGCTCTTTTCCTATTTCAAAAGTTTTAGTTTTCGAGGTTAATAGCTACGTATGTTGAAAAAATGAAGATATTAGACTATTTTATGATTGTAAATGGTAAAGAATGTGATTAAAGGCTCTTTTCCTATGTCAAAAGTTTTAGTTTTCGAGGGTAATAGCTACGTATGTTGAAAAAATGAAGATATTAGACTATTTTATGATCGCAAATGGTAAAGAATGTGATTAAAGGCTCTTTTCCTATTTCAAAAGTTTTAGTTTTCGAGGGTAATAGCTTTGTCTGTGGAAAAAATGAAGATATTAGACTATTTTATGATTGCACATGGTAAAGAATGTGATTAAAGGCTCTTTTCCTCTGTCAAAAGTTTTAGTTTTCGAGGGTAATAGCTACGTATGTTGAAAAAATGAAGATATTAGACTATTTTATGATTGCAAATGGTAAAGAATGTGATTAAAGGCTCTTTTCCTATTTCAAAAGTTTTAGTTTTCGAGGGTAAGAGCTTTGTCTGTGGAAAAAATGAAGATATTAGACAATTTTATGATTGCATCTGGTAAAGAATGTGATTAAAGGCTCTTTCTCCTATGTCAAAAGTTTTAGTTTTCGAGGGTAATAGCTACGTATGTTGAAAAAATGAAGATATTAGACTATTTTATGATTGCACATGGTAAAGAATGTGATTAAAGGCTCTTTTCCTATGTCGAAAGTTTTAGTTTTCGAGGGTAATAGCTACGTATGTTGAAAAAATGAAGATATTAGACTATTTTATGATTACAAATGGTAAAGAATGTGATTAAAGGCTCTTTTCCTATGTCAAAAGTTTTAGTTTTCGAGGGTAATAGCTACGTTTGTTGAAATAATGAATATATTAAACTATTTTATAAATGCAAATGGTAAAGAATGTGATTAAAGGCTCTTTTCCTCTGTCAAAAGTTTTAGTTTTCGAGGGTAATAGCTACGTATGTTGAAAAAATGAAGATATTAGACTATTTTATGATTGCAAATGGTAAAGAATGTGATTAAAGGCTCTTTTCCTATTTCAAAAGTTTTAGTTTTCGAGGGTAAGAGCTTTGTCTGTGGAAAAAATGAAGATATTAGACAATTTTATGATTGCATCTGGTAAAGAATGTGATTAAAGGCTCTTTCTCCTATGTCAAAAGTTTTAGTTTTCGAGGGTAATAGCTACGTATGTCGAAAAAATGAAGATATTAGACTATTTTATGATTGCAAATGGTAAAGAATGTGATTAAAGGCTTTTTTCCTATTTCAAAAGTTTTAGTTTTCGAGGGTAATAGCTATGTCTGTGGAAAGAATGAAGATATTAGACAATTTTATGATTGCACATGGTAAAGAATGTGATTAAAGGCTCTTTTCCTATGTCAAAAGTTTTAGTTTTCGAGGGTAATAGCTACGTTTGTTGAAAAAATGAAGATATTAGACTATTTTACGATTACAAATGGTAAAGAATGTGATTAAAGGCTCTTTTCCTATGTCACAAGTTTTAGTTTTCGAGGGTAATAGCTACGTATGTTGAAAAAATGAAGATATTAGACAATTTTATGATTGCACATGGTAAAGAATGTGATTAAAGGCTCTTTTCCTATTTCAAAAGTTTTAGTTTTCGAGGGTAATAGCTACGTATGTTGAAAAAATCAAGATATTAGACTATTTTATGATTGCAAATGGTACAGAATGTGATTAAAGGCTCTTTTCCTATTTCAAAAGTTTTAGTTTTCAAGGGTAATAGCTTTGTCTGTGGAAAAAATGAAGATATTAGACTATTTTATGATTGCACATGGTAAAGAATGTGATTAAAGGCTCTTTTCCTATGTCAAAAGTTTTAGTTTTCGAGGGTAATAGCTACGTATGTTGAAAAAATGAAGATATTAGACTATTTTACGATTACAAATGGTAAAGAATGTGATTAAAAGCTCTTTTCCTATGTCAAAAGTTTTAGTTTTCGAGGGTAATAGCTACGTATGTTGAAATAATGAATATATTAGACTATTTTATGATTGCAAATGGTAAAGAATGTGATTAAAGGCTCTTTTCCTATTTCAAAAGTTTTAGTTTTCGAGGGTAATAGCTTTGTCTGTGGAAAAAATGAAGATATTAGACTATTTTATGATTGCACATGGTAGAGAATGTGATTAAAGGCTCTTTTCCTATGTCAAAAGTTTTAGTTTTCGAGGGTAATAGCTACGTATGTTGAAAAAATGAAGATATTAGACTATTTTACGATTACAAATGGTAAAGAATGTGATTAAAGGCTCTTTTCCTATGTCAAAAGTTTTAGTTTTCGAGGGTAATAGCTACGTATGTTGAAATAATGAATATATTAGACTATTTTATGAATGCAAATGGTAAAGAATGTGATTAAAGGCTCTTTTCCTATGTCAAAAGTTTTAGTTTTTGAGGGTAATAGCTACGTATGTTGAAAAAATGAAGATATTAGACTATTTTATGATTACAAATGGTAAAGAATGTGATTAAAAGCTCTTTTCCTATGTCAAAAGTTTTAGTTTTCGAGGGTAATATTTACGTATGTTGAAATAATGAATATATTAGACTATTTTATGAATGCAAATGGTAAAGAATGTGATTAAAGGCTCTTTTCCTATTTCAAAAGTTTTAGTTTTCGAGGGTAATAGCTTTGTCTGTGGAAAAAATGAAGATATTAGACTATTTTATGATTGCACATGGTAAAGAATGTGATTAAAGGCTCTTTTCCTATGTCAAAAGTCTTAGTTTTCGAGGGTAATAGCTACGTATGTTGAAAAAATGAAGATATTAGACTATTTTATGATTGCAAATGGTAAAGAATGTGATTAAAGGCTCTTTTCCTATTTCAAAAGTTTTAGTTTTCGAGGGTAAGAGCTTTGTTTGTGGAAAAAATGAAGATATTAGACAATTTTATGATTGCATCTGGTAAAGAATGTGATTAAAGTCTCTTTCTCCTATGTCAAAAGTTTTAGTTTTCGAGGGTAATAGCTACGTATGTTGAAAAAATGAAGATATTAGACTATTTTATGATTGCACATGGTAAAGAATGTGATTAAAGGCTCTTTTCCTATGTCAAAAGTTTTAGTTTTCGAGGGTAATAGCTACGTTTGTTGAAAAAATGAAGATATTAGACTATTTTATGATTACAAATGGTAAAGAATGTGATTAAAGGCTCTTTTCCTATGTCAAAAGTTTTAGTTTTCGAGGGTAATATTTACGTATGTTGAAATAATGAATATATTAGACTATTTTATGAATGCAAATGGTAAAGAATGTGATTAAAGGCTCTTTTCCTATGTCAAAAGTTTTAGTTTTCGAGGGTAATAGCTACGTATGTTTAAAAAAATGAAGATATTAGACTATTTTATGATTGCAAATGGTAAAGAATGTGATTAAAGGCTCTTTTCCTATTTCAAAAGTTTTAGTTTTCGAGGTAATAGCTACGTATGTTGAAAAAATGAAGATATTAGACTATTTTATGATTGCAAATGGTAAAGAATGTGATTAAAGGCTCTTTTCCTATGTCAAAAGTTTTAGTTTTCGAGGGTAATAGCTACGTATGTTGAAAAAATGAAGATATTAGACTATTTTATGATTGCAAATGGTAAAGAATGTGATTAAAGGCTCTTTTCCTATTTCAAAAGTTTTAGTTTTCGAGGGTAATAGCTTTGTCTGTGGAAAAAATGAAGATATTAGACTATTTTATGATTGCACATGGTAAAGAATGTGATTAAAGGCTCTTTTCCTATGTCAAAAGTTTTAGTTTTCGAGGGTAATAGCTACGTATGTTGAAAAAATGAAGATATTAGACTATTTTATGATTGCAAATGGTAAAGAATGTGATTAAAGGCTCTTTTCCTATTTCAAAAGTTTTAGTTTTCGAGGGTAAGAGCTTTGTCTGTGGAAAAAATGAAGATATTAGACAATTTTATGATTGCATCTGGTAAAGAATGTGATTAAAGGCTCTTTCTCCTATGTCAAAAGTTTTAGTTTTCGAGGGTAATAGCTACGTATGTTGAAAAAATGAAGATATTAGACTATTTTATGATTGCACATGGTAAAGAATGTGATTAAAGGCTCTTTTCCTATGTCAAAAGTTTTAGTTTTCGAGGGTAATAGCTACGTATGTTGAAAAAATGAAGATATTAGACTATTTTATGATTACAAATGGTAAAGAATGTGATTAAAGGCTCTTTTCCTATGTCAAAAGTTTTAGTTTTCGAGGGTAATAGCTACGTTGTTGAAATAATGAATATATTAGACTATTTTATGATGCAAATGGTAAAGAATGTGATTAAAGGCTCTTTTCCTATGTCAAAAGTTTTAGTTTTCGAGGGTAATAGCTACGTATGTGGTAAAAATGAAGATATTAGACTATTTTATGATTGCAAATGGTAAAGAATGTGATTAAAGGCTCTTTTCCTATTCCAAAAGTTTTAGTTTTCGAGGGTAATAGCTACGTATGTGAAAAAATGAAGATATTAGACTATTTTATGATTGCACATGGTAAAGAATGTGATTAAAGGCTCTTTTCCTATGTCAAAAGTTTTAGTTTTCGAGGGTAATAGCTACGTTTGTTGAAAAAATGAAGATATTAGACTATTTTATGATTGCAAATGGTAAAGAATGTGATTAAAGGCTCTTTTCCTATGTCAAAAGTTTTAGTTTTCGAGGGTAATAGCTACGTATGTTGAAAAAATGAAGATATTAGACTATTTTATGATTACAAATGGTAAAGAATGTGATTAAAGGCTCTTTTCCTATGTCAAAAGTTTTAGTTTTCGAGGGTAATAGCTACGTATGTTGAAATAATGAATATATTAGACTATTTTATGAATGCAAATGGTAAAGAATGTGATTAAAGGCTCTTTTCCTATGTCAAAAGTTTTAGTTTTCGAGGGTAATAGCTACGTATGTTGAAAAAATGAAGATATTAGACTATTTTATGATTGCAAATGGTAAAGAATGTGATTAAAGGCTCTTTTCCTATGTCAAAAGTTTTAGTTTTCGAGGGTAATAGCTACGTATGTTGAAAAAATGAAGATATTAGACTATTTTATGATTGCAAATGGTAAAGAATGTGATTAAAGGCTCTTTTCCTATGTCAAAAGTTTTAGTTTTCGAGGGTAATAGCTACGTCTGTAAAAAAATGAAGATATTAGACTATTTTATGATTGCACATGGTAAAGAATGTGATTAAAGGCTCTTTTCCTATGTCAAAAGTTTTAGTTTTCGAGGGTAATAGCTACGTATGTTGAAAAAATGAAGATATTAGACTATTTTATGATTGCAAATGGTAAAGAATGTGATTAAAGGCTCTTTTCCTATGTCAAAAGTTTTAGTTTTCGAGGGTAATAGCTACGTATGTTGAAAAAATGAAGATATTAGACTATTTTATGATGCAAATGGTAAAGAATGTGATTAAAGGCTCTTTTCCTATGTCAAAAGTTTTAGTTTTCGAGGGTAATAGCTACGTATGTTGAAAAAATGAAGATATTAGACTATTTTATGATTGCAAATGGTAAAGAATGTGATTAAAGGCTCTTTTCCTATTTCAAAAGTTTTAGTTTTCGAGGGTAATAGCTACGTATGTTGAAAAAATGAAGATATTAGACTATTTTATGATTGCACATGGTAAAGAATGTGATTAAAGGCTCTTTTCCTATTTCAAAAGTTTTAGTTTTCGAGGGTAATAGCTACGTATGTTGAAAAAATGAAGATATTAGACTATTTTATGATTCAAATGGTAAAGAATGTGATTAAAGGCTCTTTTCCTATTTCAAAAGTTTTAGTTTTCGAGGGTAATAGCTACGTATGTTGAAAAAATGAAGATATTAGACTATTTTATGATTGCAAATGGTAAAGAATGTGATTAAAGGCTCTTTTCCTATGTCAAAAGTTTTAGTTTTCGAGGGTAATAGCTACGTATGTTGAAAAAATGAAGATATTAGACAATTTTATGATTGCACATGGTAAAGAATGTGATTAAAGGCTCTTTTCCTGTTTCAAAAGTTTTAGTTTTCGAGGGTAATAGCTACGTATGTTGAAAAAATGAAGATATTAGACTATTTTATGATTGCAAATGGTAAAGAATGTGATTAAAGGCTCTTTTCCTATGTCAAAAGTTTTAGTTTTCGAGGGTAATAGCTACGTATGTTGAAAAAATGAAGATATTAGACTATTTTATGATTGCACATGGTAAAGAATGTGATTAAAGGCTCTTTTCCTATTTCAAAAGTTTTAGTTTTCGAGGGTAATAGCTACGTATGTTGAAAAAATGAAGATATTAGACTATTTTATGATTGCAAATGGTAAAGAATGTGATTAAAGGCTCTTTTCCTATGTCAAAAGTTTTAGTTTTCGAGGGTAATAGCTACGTATGTTGAAAAAATGAAGATATTAGACTATTTTATGATTGCAAATGGTAAAGAATGTGATTAAAGGCTCTTTTCCTATTTCAAAAGTTTTAGTTTTCGAGGGTAATAGCTGTATGTGAAAAAATGAAGATATTAGACTATTTTATGATTGCATCTGGTAAAGAATGTGATTAAAGGCTCTTTTCCTATGTCAAAAGTTTTAGTTTTCGAGGGTAATAGCTACGTATGTTGAAAAAATGAAGATATTAGACTATTTTATGATTGCAAATGGTAAAGAATGTGATTAAAGGCTCTTTTCCTATTTCAAAAGTTTTAGTTTTCGAGGGTAATATTTAGTATGTTGGAAAAAATGAAGATATTAGACTATTTTATGATTGCACATGGTAAAGAATGTGATTAAAGGCTCTTTTCCTATGTCAAAAGTTTTAGTTTTCGAGGGTAATAGCTACGTATGTTGAAAAAATGAAGATATTAGACTATTTTATGATTGCAAATGGTAAAGAATGTGATTAAAGGCTCTTTTCCTATGTCAAAAGTTTTAGTTTTCGAGGGTAATAGCTACGTATGTTGAAAAAATGAAGATATTAGACTATTTTATGATTGCAAATGGTAAAGAATGTGATTAAAGGCTCTTTTCCTATGTCAAAAGTTTTAGTTTTCGAGGGTAATAGCTACGTATGTTGAAAAAATGAAGATATTAGACTATTTTATGATTGCAAATGGTAAAGAATGTGATTAAAGGCTCTTTTCCTATTTCAAAAGTTTTAGTTTTCGAGGGTAATAGCTACGTCTGTTGAAAAAATGAAGATATTAGACTATTTTATGATTGCACATGGTAAAGAATGTGATTAAAGGCTCTTTTCCTATGTCAAAAGTTTTAGTTTTCGAGGGTAATAGCTACGTATGTTGAAAAAATGAAGATATTAGACTATTTTATGATTGCAAATGGTAAAGAATGTGATTAAAGGCTCTTTTCCTATGTCAAAAGTTTTAGTTTTCGAGGGTAATAGCTACGTATGTTGAAAAAATGAAGATATTAGACTATTTTATGATTGCAAATGGTAAAGAATGTGATTAAAGGCTCTTTTCCTATTTCAAAAGTTTTAGTTTTCGAGGGTAATAGCTACGTATGTTGAAAAAATGAAGATATTAGACTATTTTATGATTGCAAATGGTAAAGAATGTGATTAAAGGCTCTTTTCCTATTTCAAAAGTTTTAGTTTTCGAGGGTAATAGCTACGTATGTTGAAAAAATGAAGATATTAGACTATTTTATGATTGCAAATGGTAAAGAATGTGATTAAAGGCTCTTTTCCTATGTCAAAAGTTTTAGTTTTCGAGGGTAATAGCTACGTATGTTGAAAAAATGAAGATATTAGACTATTTTATGATTGCAAATGGTAAAGAATGTGATTAAAGGCTCTTTTCCTATTTCAAAAGTTTTAGTTTTCGAGGGTAATAGCTACGTATGTTGAAAAAATGAAGATATTAGACTATTTTATGATTGCAAATGGTAAAGAATGTGATTAAAGGCTCTTTTCCTTGTCAAAAGTTTTAGTTTTCGAGGGTAATAGCTACGTATGTTGAAAAAATGAAGATATTAGACTATTTTATGATTGCAAATGGTAAAGAATGTGATTAAAGGCTCTTTTCCTATTTCAAAAGTTTTAGTTTTCGAGGGTAATAGCTTTGTCTGTGAAAAAATGAAGATATTAGACTATTTTATGATTGCATGGTAAAGAATGTGATTAAAGGCTCTTTTCCTATGTCAAAAGTTTTAGTTTTCGAGGGTAATAGCTACGTATGTTGAAAAAATGAAGATATTAGACTATTTTATGATTGCACATGGTAAAGAATGTGATTAAAGGCTCTTTTCCTATGTCAAAAGTTTTAGTTTTCGAGGGTAATAGCTACGTATGTTGAAAAAATGAAGATATTAGACTATTTTATGATTGCAAATGGTAAAGAATGTGATTAAAGGCTCTTTTCCTATGTCAAAAGTTTTAGTTTTCGAGGGTAATAGCTACGTATGTTGAAAAAATGAAGATATTAGACTATTTTATGATTGCAAATGGTAAAGAATGTGATTAAAGGCTCTTTTCCTATTTCAAAAGTTTTAGTTTTCGAGGGTAATAGCTACGTATGTGGAAAAAATGAAGATATTAGACAATTTTATGATTGCAAATGGTAAAGAATGTGATTAAAGGCTCTTTTCCTATTTCAAAAGTTTTAGTTTTCGAGGGTAATAGCTATGTCTGTGGAAAAAATGAAGATATTAGACAATTTTATGATTGCACATGGTAAAGAATGTGATTAAAGGCTCTTTTCCTATGTCAAAAGTTTTAGTTTTCGAGGGTAATAGCTACGTATGTTGAAAAAATGAAGATATTAGACTATTTTATGATTGCAAATGGTAAAGAATGTGATTAAAGGCTCTTTTCCTATGTCAAAAGTTTTAGTTTTCGAGGGTAATAGCTACGTATGTTGAAAAAATGAAGATATTAGACAATTTTATGATTGCACATGGTAAAGAATGTGATTAAAGGCTCTTTTCCTATTTCAAAAGTTTTAGTTTTCGAGGGTAATAGCTACGTATGTTGAAAAAATGAAGATATTAGACTATTTTATGATTGCAAATGGTAAGAATGTGATTAAAGGCTCTTTTCCTATTTCAAAAGTTTTAGTTTTCGAGGGTAATAGCTACGTATGTGAAAAAATGAAGATATTAGACTATTTTATGATTGCACATGGTAAAGAATGTGATTAAAGGCTCTTTTCCTATGTCAAAAGTTTTAGTTTTCGAGGGTAATAGCTACGTATGTTGAAAAAATGAAGATATTAGACTATTTTATGATTGCAAATGGTAAAGAATGTGATTAAAGGCTCTTTTCCTATGTCAAAAGTTTTAGTTTTCGAGGGTAATAGCTACGTATGTTGAAAAATGAAGATATTAGACTATTTTATGATTGCAAATGGTAAAGAATGTGATTAAAGGCTCTTTTCCTATTTCAAAAGTTTTAGTTTTCGAGGGTAATAGCTACGTCTGTGAAAAAATGAAGATATTAGACTATTTTATGATTGCACATGGTAAAGAATGTGATTAAAGGCTCTTTTCCTATGTCAAAAGTTTTAGTTTTCGAGGGTAATAGCTACGTATGTTGAAAAAATGAAGATATTAGACTATTTTATGATTACAAATGGTAAAGAATGTGATTAAAGGCTCTTTTCCTATGTCAAAAGTTTTAGTTTTCGAGGGTAATAGCTACGTATGTTGAAATAATGAATATATTAGACTATTTTATGAATGCAAATGGTAAAGAATGTGATTAAAGGCTCTTTTCCTATGTCAAAAGTTTTAGTTTTCGAGGGTAATAGCTACGTATGTTGAAAAAATGAAGATATTAGACTATTTTATGATTGCAAATGGTAAAGAATGTGATTAAAGGCTCTTTTCCTATGTCAAAAGTTTTAGTTTTCGAGGGTAATAGCTACGTATGTTGAAAAATGAAGATATTAGACTATTTTATGATTGCAAATGGTAAAGAATGTGATTAAAGGCTCTTTTCCTATTTCAAAAGTTTTAGTTTTCGAGGGTAATAGCTACGTCTGTGAAAAAATGAAGATATTAGACTATTTTATGATTGCACATGGTAAAGAATGTGATTAAAGGCTCTTTTCCTATGTCAAAAGTTTTAGTTTTCGAGGGTAATAGCTACGTATGTTGAAAAAATGAAGATATTAGACTATTTTATGATTGCAAATGGTAAAGAATGTGATTAAAGGCTCTTTTCCTATGTCAAAAGTTTTAGTTTTCGAGGGTAATAGCTACGTATGTTGAAAAATGAAGATATTAGACTATTTTATGATTGCAAATGGTAAAGAATGTGATTAAAGGCTCTTTTCCTATGTCAAAAGTTTTAGTTTTCGAGGGTAATAGCTACGTATGTTGAAAAAATGAAGATATTAGACTATTTTATGATTGCAAATGGTAAAGAATGTGATTAAAGGCTCTTTTCCTATTTCAAAAGTTTTAGTTTTCGAGGGTAATAGCTACGTATGTTGAAAAAATGAAGATATTAGACTATTTTATGATTGCAAATGGTAAAGAATGTGATTAAAGGCTCTTTTCCTATTTCAAAAGTTTTAGTTTTCGAGGGTAATAGCTACGTATGTTGAAAAAATGAAGATATTAGACTATTTTATGATTGCAAATGGTAAAGAATGTGATTAAAGGCTCTTTTCCTATTTCAAAAGTTTTAGTTTTCGAGGGTAATAGCTACGTATGTTGAAAAAATGAAGATATTAGACTATTTTATGATTGCAAATGGTAAAGAATGTGATTAAAGGCTCTTTTCCTATGTCAAAAGTTTTAGTTTTCGAGGGTAATAGCTACGTATGTTGAAAAAATGAAGATATTAGACTATTTTATGATTGCAATGGTAAAGAATGTGATTAAAGGCTCTTTTCCTATGTCAAAAGTTTTAGTTTTCGAGGGTAATAGCTACGTATGTTGAAAAAATGAAGATATTAGACTATTTTATGATTGCAAATGGTAAAGAATGTGATTAAAGGCTCTTTTCCTATTTCAAAAGTTTTAGTTTTCGAGGGTAATAGCTACGTATGTTGAAAAAATGAAGATATTAGACTATTTTATGATTGCAAATGGTAAAGAATGTGATTAAAGGCTCTTTTCCTATTTCAAAAGTTTTAGTTTTCGAGGGTAATAGCTACTTATGTTGAAAAAATGAAGATATTAGACAATTTTATGATTGCACATGGTAAAGAATGTGATTAAAGGCTCTTTTCCTATTTCAAAAGTTTTAGTTTTCGAGGGTAATAGCTACGTATGTTGAAAAAATGAAGATATTAGACTATTTTATGATTGCAAATGGTAAAGAATGTGATTAAAGGCTCTTTTCCTATTTCAAAAGTTTTAGTTTTCGAGGGTAATAGCTACGTATGTTGAAAAAATGAAGATATTAGACTATTTTATGATTGCAAATGGTAAAGAATGTGATTAAAGGCTCTTTTCCTATTTCAAAAGTTTTAGTTTTCGAGGGTAATAGCTTTGTCTTTGGAAAAAATGAAGATATTAGACTATTTTATGATTGCAATGGTAAAGAATGTGATTAAAGGCTCTTTTCCTATTTCAAAAGTTTTAGTTTTCGAGGGTAATAGCTACGTATGTTGAAAAAATGAAGATATTAGACTATTTTATGATTGCAAATGGTAAAGAATGTGATTAAAGGCTCTTTTCCTATTTCAAAAGTTTTAGTTTTCGAGGGTAATAGCTATGTCAGTGGAAAAAATGAAGATATTAGACTATTTTATGATTGCACATGGTAAAGAATGTGATTAAAGGCTCTTTTCCTATTTCAAAAGTTTTAGTTTTTCGAGGGTAATAGCTACGTATGTTGAAAAAATGAATATATTAGACTATTTTATGATTGCAAATGGTAAAGAATGTGATTAAAGGCTCTTTTCCTATGTCAAAAGTTTTAGTTTTCGAGGGTAATAGCTACGTATGTGAAAAAATGAAGATATTAGACTATTTTATGATTGCAAATGGTAAAGAATGTGATTAAAGGCTCTTTTCCTATTTCAAAAGTTTTAGTTTTCGAGGGTAATAGCTACGTATGTTGAAAAAATGAAGATATTAGACTATTTTATGATTGCAAATGGTAAAGAATGTGATTAAAGGCTCTTTTCCTATGTCAAAAGTTTTAGTTTTCGAGGGTAATAGCTACGTATGTTGAAAAAATGAAGATATTAGACTATTTTATGATTGCAAATGGTAAAGAATGTGATTAAAGGCTCTTTTCCTATTTCAAAAGTTTTAGTTTTCGAGGGTAATAGCTACGTCTGTTGAAAAAATGAAGATATTAGACTATTTTATGATTGCAAATGGTAAAGAATGTGATTAAAGGCTCTTTTCCTATGTCAAAAGTTTTAGTTTTCGAGGGTAATAGCTACGTATGTTGAAAAAATGAAGATATTAGACTATTTTATGATTGCAAATGGTAAAGAATGTGATTAAAGGCTCTTTTCCTATGTCAAAAGTTTTAGTTTTCGAGGGTAATAGCTACGTATGTTGAAAAAATGAAGATATTAGACTATTTTATGATTGCAAATGGTAAAGAATGTGATTAAAGGCTCTTTTCCTATGTCAAAAGTTTTAGTTTTCGAGGGTAATAGCTACGTATGTTGAAAAAATGAAGATATTAGACTATTTTATGATTGCAAATGGTAAAGAATGTGATTAAAGGCTCTTTTCCTATGTCAAAAGTTTTAGTTTTCGAGGGTAATAGCTACGTATGTTGAAAAAATGAAGATATTAGACTATTTTATGATTGCAAATGGTAAAGAATGTGATTAAAGGCTCTTTTCCTATTTCAAAAGTTTTAGTTTTCGAGGGTAATAGCTACGTATGTTGAAAAAATGAAGATATTAGACTATTTTATGATTGCAAATGGTAAAGAATGTGATTAAAGGCTCTTTTCCTATGTCAAAAGTTTTAGTTTTCGAGGGTAATAGCTACGTATGTTGAAAAAATGAAGATATTAGACTATTTTATGATTGCAAATGGTAAAGAATGTGATTAAAGGCTCTTTTCCAATTTCAAAAGTTTTAGTTTTCGAGGGTAATAGCTACGTATGTTGAAAAAATGAAGATATTAGACTATTTTATGATTGCAAATGGTAAAGAATGTGATTAAAGGCTCTTTTCCTATGTCAAAAGTTTTAGTTTTCGAGGGTAATAGCTACGTATGTTGAAAAAATGAAGATATTAGACTATTTTATGATTGCAAATGGTAAAGAATGTGATTAAAGGCTCTTTTCCTATTTCAAAAGTTTTAGTTTTCGAGGGTAATAGCTACGTATGTTGAAAAAATGAAGATATTAGACTATTTTATGATTGCAAATGGTAAAGAATGTGATTAAAGGCTCTTTTCCTATGTCAAAAGTTTTAGTTTTCGAGGGTAATAGCTACGTATGTTGAAAAAATGAAGATATTAGACTATTTTATGATTGCAAATGGTAAAGAATGTGATTAAAGGCTCTTTTCCTATGTCAAAAGTTTTAGTTTTCGAGGGTAATAGCTACGTATGTTGAAAAAATGAAGATATTAGACTATTTTATGATTGCAAATGGTAAAGAATGTGATTAAAGGCTCTTTTCCTATGTCAAAAGTTTTAGTTTTCGAGGGTAATAGCTACGTATGTGAAAAAATGAAGATATTAGACTATTTTATGATTGCAAATGGTAAAGAATGTGATTAAAGGCTCTTTTCCTATTTCAAAAGTTTTAGTTTTCGAGGGTAATAGCTTTGTCTGTTGAAAAAATGAAGATATTAGACTATTTTATGATTGCAAATGGTAAAGAATGTGATTAAAGGCTCTTTTCCTATGTCAAAAGTTTTAGTTTTCGAGGGTAATAGCTACGTATGTTGAAAAAATGAAGATATTAGACTATTTTATGATTGCAAATGGTAAAGAATGTGATTAAAGGCTCTTTTCCTATTTCAAAAGTTTTAGTTTTCGAGGGTAATAGCTACGTATGTTGAAAAAATGAAGATATTAGACTATTTTATGATTGCAAATGGTAAAGAATGTGATTAAAGGCTCTTTTCCTATGTCAAAAGTTTTAGTTTTCGAGGGTAATAGCTACGTATGTTGAAAAAATGAAGATATTAGACTATTTTATGATTGCAAATGGTAAAGAATGTGATTAAAGGCTCTTTTCCTATTTCAAAAGTTTTAGTTTTCGAGGGTAATAGCTACGTATGTTGAAAAATGAAGATATTAGACTATTTTATGATGCAAATGGTAAAGAATGTGATTAAAGGCTCTTTTCCTATGTCAAAAGTTTTAGTTTTCGAGGGTAATAGCTACGTATGTTGAAAAAATTAAAATATTAGACTATTTTATGATTGCAAATGGTAAAGAATGTGATTAAAGGCTCTTTTCCTATGTCAAAAGTTTTAGTTTTCGAGGGTAATAGCTACGTATGTTGAAAAAATGAAGATATTAGACTATTTTATGATTGCAAATGGTAAAGAATGTGATTAAAGGCTCTTTTCCTATGTCAAAAGTTTTAGTTTTCGAGGGTAATAGCTACGTATGTTGAAAAAATGAAGATATTAGACTATTTTATGATTGCAAATGGTAAAGAATGTGATTAAAGGCTCTTTTCCTATTTCAAAAGTTTTAGTTTTCGAGGGTAATAGCTACGTATGTTGAAAAAATGAAGATATTAGACTATTTTATGATTGCAAATGGTAAAGAATGTGATTAAAGGCTCTTTTCCTATTTCAAAAGTTTTAGTTTTCGAGGGTAATAGCTACGTATGTTGAAAAAATGAAGATATTAGACTATTTTATGATTGCAAATGGTAAAGAATGTGATTAAAGGCTCTTTTCCTATTTCAAAAGTTTTAGTTTTCGAGGGTAATAGCTACGTATGTTGAAAAAATGAAGATATTAGACTATTTTATGATTGCAAATGGTAAAGAATGTGATTAAAGGCTCTTTTCCTATGTCAAAAGTTTTAGTTTTCGAGGGTAATAGCTACGTATGTTGAAAAAATGAAGATATTAGACTATTTTATGATTGCACATGGTAAAGAATGTGATTAAAGGCTCTTTTCCTATGTCAAAAGTTTTAGTTTTCGAGGGTAATAGCTACGTATGTTGAAAAAATGAAGATATTAGACTATTTTATGATTGCAAATGGTAAAGAATGTGATTAAAGGCTCTTTTCCTATTTCAAAAGTTTTAGTTTTCGAGGGTAATAGCTACGTATGTTGAAAAAATGAAGATATTAGACTATTTTATGATTGCAAATGGTAAAGAATGTGATTAAAGGCTCTTTTCCTATGTCAAAAGTTTTAGTTTTCGAGGGTAATAGCTACGTATGTTGAAAAAATGAAGATATTAGACAATTTTATGATTGCACATGGTAAAGAATGTGATTAAAGGCTCTTTTCCTATTTCAAAAGTTTTAGTTTTCGAGGGTAATAGCTACGTATGTTGAAAAAATGAAGATATTTAGACTATTTTATGATTGCAAATGGTAAAGAATGTGATTAAAGGCTCTTTTCCTATGTCAAAAGTTTTAATTTTCGAGGGTAATAGCTACGTATGTTGAAAAAATGAAGATATTAGACTATTTTATGATTGCAAATGGTAAAGAATGTGATTAAAGGCTCTTTTCCTATTTCAAAAGTTTTAGTTTTCGAGGGTAATAGCTTTGTCTGTGGAAAAAATGAAGATATTAGACTATTTTATGATTGCACATGGTAAAGAATGTGATTAAAGGCTCTTTTCCTATGTCAAAAGTTTTAGTTTTCGAGGGTAATAGCTACGTATGTTGAAAAAATGAAGATATTAGACTATTTTATGATTGCAAATGGTAAAGAATGTGATTAAAGGCTCTTTTCCTATTTCAAAAGTTTCAGTTTTCGAGGGTAAGAGCTTTGTCTGTGGAAAAAATGAAGATATTAGACAATTTTATGATTACATCTGGTAAAGAATGTGATTAAAGGCTCTTTCTCCTATGTCAAAAGTTTTTATTATTGCACATGGTAAAGAATGTGATTAAAGGCTCTTTTCCTATTTCAAAAGTTTTAGTTTTCGAGGGTAATAGCTACGTATGTTGAAAAAATGAAGATATTAGACTATTTTATGATTGCGCATGGTAAAGTATGTGATTAAAGGCTCTTTTCCTATGTCAAAAGTTTTAGTTTTCGAGGGTAATAGCTACGTATGTTGAAAAAATGAAGATATTAGACTATTTTATGATTGCAAATGGTAAAGAATGTGATTAAAGGCTCTTTTCCTATTTCAAAAGTTTTAGTTTTCGAGGGTAATAGCTACGTATGTTGAAAAAATGAAGATATTAGACTATTTTATGATTGCAAATGGTAAAGAATGTGATTAAAGGCTCTTTTCCTATTTCAAAAGTTTTAGTTTTCGAGGGTAATAGCTTTGTCTGTGAAAAAATGAAGATATTAGACTATTTTATGATTGCACATGGTAAAGAATGTGATTAAAGGCTCTTTTCCTATGTCAAAAGTTTTAGTTTTAAGGGTAATAGCTACGTATGTTGAAAAAATGAAGATATTAGACTATTTTATGATTGCAAATGGTAAATAATGTGATTAAAGGCTCTTTTCCAATTTCAAAAGTTTTAGTTTTCGAGGGTAATAGCTACGTATGTTGAAAAAATGAAGAAAAAGGCTCTTTTCCTATGTCAAAAGTTTTAGTTTTCTAGGGTAATAGCTACGTATGTTGAAAAAATGAAGATATTAGACTATTTTATGATTGCAAATGGTAAAGAATGTGATTAAAGGCTCTTTTCCTATGTCAAAAGTTTTAGTTTTCGAGGGTAATAGCTACGTATGTTGAAAAAATGAAGATATTAGACTATTTTATGATTGCAAATGGTAAAGAATGTGATTAAAGGCTCTTTTCCTATTTCAAAAGTTTTAGTTTTCGAGGGTAAGAGCTTTGTCTGTGGAAAAAATGAAGATATTAGACAATTTTATGATTGCACATGGTAAAGAATGTGATTAAAGGCTCTTTTCCTATTTCAAAAGTTTTAGTTTTCGAGGGTAATAGCTACGTACGTTGAAAAAATGAAGATATTAGACTATTTTATGATTGCAAATGGTAAAGAATGTGATTAAAGGCTCTTTTCCTATGTCAAAAGTTTTAGTTTTCGAGGGTAATAGCTACGTATGTTGAAAAAATGAAGATATTAGACTATTTTATGATTGCAAATGGTAAAGAATGTGATTAAAGGCTCTTTTCCTATTTCAAAAGTTTTAGTTTTCGAGGGTAATAGCTTTGTCTGTGGAAAAAATGAAGATATTAGACTATTTTATGATTGCAAATGGTAAAGAATGTGATTAAAGGCTCTTTTCCTATGTCAAAAGTTTTAGTTTTCGAGGGTAATAGCTACGTATGTTGAAAAAATGAAGATATTAGACTATTTTATGATTGCACATGGTAAAGAATGTGATTAAAGGCTCTTTTCCTATGTCAAAAGTTTTAGTTTTCGAGGGTAATAGCTACGTATGTTGAAAAAATGAAGATATTAGACTATTTTATGATTGCAAATGGTAAAGAATGTGATTAAAGGCTCTTTTCCTATGTCAAAAGTTTTAGTTTTCGAGGGTAATAGCTACGTATGTTGAAAAAATGAAGATATTAGACTATTTTATGATTGCAAATGGTAAAGAATGTGATTAAAGGCTCTTTTCCTATGTCAAAAGTTTTAGTTTTCGAGGGTAATAGCTACGTATGTTGAAAAAATGAAGATATTAGACTATTTTATGATTGCAAATGGTAAAGAATGTGATTAAAGGCTCTTTTCCTATTTCAAAAGTTTTAGTTTTCGAGGGTAATAGCTACGTCTGTGGAAAAAATGAAGATATTAGACAATTTTATGATTGCACATGGTAAAGAATGTGATTAAAGGCTCTTTTCCTATTTCAAAAGTTTTAGTTTTCGAGGGTAATAGCTACGTATGTTGAAAAAATGAAGATATTAGACTATTTTATGATTGCAAATGGTAAAGAATGTGATTAAAGGCTCTTTTCCTATTTCAAAAGTTTTAGTTTTCGAGGGTAATAGCTACGTATGTTGAAAAAATGAAGATATTAGACTATTTTATGATTGCAAATGGTAAAGAATGTGATTAAAGGCTCTTTTCCTTGTCAAAAGTTTTAGTTTTCGAGGGTAATAGCTACGTATGTTGAAAAAATGAAGATATTAGACTATTTTATGATTGCACATGGTAAAGAATGTGATTAAAGGCTCTTTTCCTATGTCAAAAGTTTTAGTTTTCGAGGGTAATAGCTACGTATGTTGAAAAAATGAAGATATTAGACTATTTTATGATTGCAAATGGTAAAGAATGTGATTAAAGGCTCTTTTCCTATTTCAAAAGTTTTAGTTTTCGAGGGTAATAGCTACGTATGTTGAAAAAATGAAGATATTAGACTATTTTATGATTGCAAATGGTAAAGAATGTGATTAAAGGCTCTTTTCCTATGTCAAAAGTTTTAGTTTTCGAGGGTAATAGCTACGTATGTTGAAAAAATGAAGATATTAGACTATTTTATGATTGCACATGGTAAAGAATGTGATTAAAGGCTCTTTTCCTATTTCAAAAGTTTTAGTTTTCGAGGGTAATAGCTACGTATGTTGAAAAAATGAAGATATTAGACTATTTTATGATTGCAAATGGTAAAGAATGTGATTAAAGGCTCTTTTCCTATGTCAAAAGTTTTAGTTTTCGAGGGTAATAGCTACGTATGTTGAAAAAATGAAGATATTAGACTATTTTATGATTGCAAATGGTAAAGAATGTGATTAAAGGCTCTTTTCCTATTTCAAAAGTTTTAGTTTTCGAGGGTAATAGCTACGTATGTTGAAAAAATGAAGATATTAGACTATTTTATGATTGCAAATGGTAAAGAATGTGATTAAAGGCTCTTTTCCTATGTCAAAAGTTTTAGTTTTCGAGGGTAATAGCTACGTATGTTGAAAAAATGAAGATATTAGACTATTTTATGATTGCAATGGTAAAGAATGTGATTAAAGGCTCTTTTCCTATGTCAAAAGTTTTAGTTTTCGAGGGTAATAGCTACGTATGTTGAAAAAATGAAGATATTAGACTATTTTATGATTGCAAATGGTAAAGAATGTGATTAAAGGCTCTTTTCCTATTTCAAAAGTTTTAGTTTTCGAGGGTAATAGCTGTCTGTGGAAAAAATGAAGATATTAGACTATTTTATGATTGCATGGTAAAGAATGTGATTAAAGGCTCTTTTCCTATGTCAAAAGTTTTAGTTTTCGAGGGTAATAGCTACGTATGTTGAAAAAATGAAGATATTAGACTATTTTATGATTGCAATGGTAAAGAATGTGATTAAAGGCTCTTTTCCTATGTCAAAAGTTTTAGTTTTCGAGGGTAATAGCTACGTATGTTGAAAAAATGAAGATATTAGACTATTTTATGATTGCAAATGGTAAAGAATGTGATTAAAGGCTCTTTTCCTATTTCAAAAGTTTTAGTTTTCGAGGGTAATAGCTACGTATGTTGAAAAAATGAAGATATTAGACTATTTTATGATTGCAAATGGTAAAGAATGTGATTAAAGGCTCTTTTCCTTTCAAAAGTTTTAGTTTTCGAGGGTAATAGCTACGTATGTTGAAAAAATGAAGATATTAGACTATTTTATGATTGCAAATGGTAAAGAATGTGATTAAAGGCTCTTTTCCTATGTCAAAAGTTTTAGTTTTCGAGGGTAATAGCTACGTATGTTGAAAAAATGAAGATATTAGACTATTTTATGATTGCATGGTAAAGAATGTGATTAAAGGCTCTTTTCCTATGTCAAAAGTTTTAGTTTTCGAGGGTAATAGCTACGTATGTTGAAAAAATGAAGATATTAGACTATTTTATGATTGCAAATGGTAAAGAATGTGATTAAAGGCTCTTTTCCTATGTCAAAAGTTTTAGTTTTCGAGGGTAATAGCTACGTATGTTGAAAAAATGAAGATATTAGACTATTTTATGATTGCAAATGGTAAAGAATGTGATTAAAGGCTCTTTTCCTATTTCAAAAGTTTTAGTTTTCGAGGGTAATAGCTACGTATGTTGAAAAAATGAAGATATTAGACTATTTTATGATTGCAAATGGTAAAGAATGTGATTAAAGGCTCTTTTCCTATGTCAAAAGTTTTAGTTTTCGAGGGTAATAGCTACGTATGTTGAAAAAATGAAGATATTAGACTATTTTATGATTGCACATGGTAAAGAATGTGATTAAAGGCTCTTTTCCTATTTCAAAAGTTTTAGTTTTCGAGGGTAATAGCTACGTATGTTGAAAAAATGAAGATATTAGACTATTTTATGATTGCAAATGGTAAAGAATGTGATTAAAGGCTCTTTTCCTATTTCAAAAGTTTTAGTTTTCGAGGGTAATAGCTACGTATGTTGAAAAAATGAAGATATTAGACTATTTTATGATTGCACATGGTAAAGAATGTGATTAAAGGCTCTTTTCCTATGTCAAAAGTTTTAGTTTTCGAGGGTAATAGCTACGTATGTTGAAAAAATGAAGATATTAGACTATTTTATGATTGCAAATGGTAAAGAATGTGATTAAAGGCTCTTTTCCTATTTCAAAAGTTTTAGTTTTCGAGGGTAATAGCTACGTATGTTGAAAAAATGAAGATATTAGACTATTTTATGATTGCAAATGGTAAAGAATGTGATTAAAGGCTCTTTTCCTATTTCAAAAGTTTTAGTTTTCGAGGGTAATAGCTACGTATGTTGAAAAAATGAAGATATTAGACTATTTTATGATTGCAAATGGTAAAGAATGTGATTAAAGGCTCTTTTCCTATGTCAAAAGTTTTAGTTTTCGAGGGTAATAGCTACGTATGTTGAAAAAATGAAGATATTAGACTATTTTATGATTGCACATGGTAAAGAATGTGATTAAAGGCTCTTTTCCTATGTCAAAAGTTTTAGTTTTCGAGGGTAATAGCTACGTATGTTGAAAAAATGAAGATATTAGACTATTTTATGATTGCAAATGGTAAAGAATGTGATTAAAGGCTCTTTTCCTATTTCAAAAGTTTTAGTTTTCGAGGGTAAGAGCTTTGTCTGTGGAAAAAATGAAGATATTAGACAATTTTATGATTGCACATGGTAAAGAATGTGATTAAAGGCTCTTTTCCTATTTCAAAAGTTTTAGTTTTCGAGGGTAATAGCTACGTATGTTGAAAAAATGAAGATATTAGACTATTTTATGATTGCACATGGTAAAGAATGTGATTAAAGGCTCTTTTCCTATGTCAAAAGTTTTAGTTTTCGAGGGTAAGAGCTACGTATGTTGAAAAAATGAAGATATTAGACTATTTTATGATTGCAAATGGTAAAGAATGTGATTAAAGGCTCTTTTCCTATTTCAAAAGTTTTAGTTTTCGAGGGTAATAGATTTGTCTGTGGAAAAAATGAAGATATTAGACTATTTTATGATTGCACTTGGTAAAGAATGTGATTAAAGGCTCTTTTCCTATGTCAAAAGTTTTAGTTTTCGAGGGTAATAGCTACGTATGTTGAAAAAATGAAGATATTAGACTATTTTATGATTGCAAATGGTAAAGAATGTGATTAAAGGCTCTTTTCCTATTTCAAAAGTTTTAGTTTTCGAGGGTAATAGCTACGTATGTTGAAAAAATGAAGATATTAGACTATTTTATGATTGCAATGGTAAAGAATGTGATTAAAGGCTCTTTTCCTATGTCAAAAGTTTTAGTTTTCGAGGGTAATAGCTACGTATGTTGAAAAAATGAAGATATTAGACAATTTTATGATTGCACATGGTAAAGAATGTGATTAAAGGCTCTTTTCCTATTTCAAAAGTTTTAGTTTTCGAGGGTAATAGCTGTCTGTGGAAAAAATGAAGATATTAGACAATTTTATGATTGCACATGGTAAAGAATGTGATTAAAGGCTCTTTTCCTATTTCAAAAGTTTTAGTTTTCGAGGGTAATAGCTACGTATGTTGAAAAAATGAAGATATTAGACTATTTTATGATTGCACATGGTAAAGAATGTGATTAAAGGCTCTTTTCCTATGTCAAAAGTTTTAGTTTTCGAGGGTAATAGCTACGTATGTTGAAAAAATGAAGATATTAGACTATTTTATGATTGTAAATGGTAAAGAATGTGATTAAAGGCTCTTTTCCTATGTCAAAAGTTTTAGTTTTCGAGGGTAATAGCTACGTATGTTGAAAAAATGAAGATATTAGACAATTTTATGATTGCACATGGTAAAGAATGTGATTAAAGGCTCTTTTCCTATTTCAAAAGTTTTAGTTTTCGAGGGTAATAGCTACGTATGTTGAAAAAATGAAGATATTAGACTATTTTATGATTGCAAATGGTAAAGAATGTGATTAAAGGCTCTTTTCCTATTTCAAAAGTTTTAGTTTTCGAGGGTAATAGCTACGTATGTTGAAAAAATGAAGATATTAGACTATTTTATGATTGCAAATGGTAAAGAATGTGATTAAAGGCTCTTTTCCTATGTCAAAAGTTTTAGTTTTCGAGGGTAATAGCTACGTATGTTGAAAAAATGAAGATATTAGACTATTTTATGATTGCACATGGTAAAGAATGTGATTAAAGGCTCTTTTCCTATGTCAAAAGTTTTAGTTTTCGAGGGTAATAGCTACGTATGTTGAAAAAATGAAGATATTAGACTATTTTATGATTGCAAATGGTAAAGAATGTGATTAAAGGCTCTTTTCCTATGTCAAAAGTTTTAGTTTTCGAGGGTAATAGCTACGTATGTTGAAAAAATGAAGATATTAGACTATTTTATGATTGCAAATGGTAAAGAATGTGATTAAAGGCTCTTTTCCTATTTCAAAAGTTTTAGTTTTCGAGGGTAATAGCTACGTATGTTGAAAAAATGAAGATATTAGACTATTTTATGATTGCAAATGGTAAAGAATGTGATTAAAGGCTCTTTTCCTATGTCAAAAGTTTTAGTTTTCGAGGGTAATAGCTACGTATGTTGAAAAAATGAAGATATTAGACTATTTTATGATTGCAAATGGTAAAGAATGTGATTAAAGGCTCTTTTCCTATTTCAAAAGTTTTAGTTTTCGAGGGTAATAGCTGTATGTGAAAAAATGAAGATATTAGACTATTTTATGATTGCACTGGTAAAGAATGTGATTAAAGGCTCTTTTCCTATGTCAAAAGTTTTAGTTTTCGAGGGTAATAGCTACGTATGTTGAAAAAATGAAGATATTAGACTATTTTATGATTGCAAATGGTAAAGAATGTGATTAAAGGCTCTTTTCCTATGTCAAAAGTTTTAGTTTTCGAGGGTAATAGCTACGTATGTTGAAAAAATGAAGATATTAGACTATTTTATGATTGCAAATGGTAAAGAATGTGATTAAAGGCTCTTTTCCTATTTCAAAAGTTTTAGTTTTCGAGGGTAATAGCTACGTATGTTGAAAAAATGAAGATATTAGACTATTTTATGATTGCAAATGGTAAAGAATGTGATTAAAGGCTCTTTTCCTATGTCAAAAGTTTTAGTTTTCGAGGGTAATAGCTACGTATGTTGAAAAAATGAAGATATTAGACTATTTTATGATTGCAATGGTAAAGAATGTGATTAAAGGCTCTTTTCCTATTTCAAAAGTTTTAGTTTTCGAGGGTAATAGCTACGTATGTTGAAAAAATGAAGATATTAGACTATTTTATGATTGCAATGGTAAAGAATGTGATTAAAGGCTCTTTTCCTATTTCAAAAGTTTTAGTTTTCGAGGGTAATAGCTACGTATGTGAAAAAATGAAGATATTAGACTATTTTATGATTGCACATGGTAAAGAATGTGATTAAAGGCTCTTTTCCTATTTCAAAAGTTTTAGTTTTCGAGGGTAATAGCTACGTATGTTGAAAAAATGAAGATATTAGACTATTTTATGATTGCAATGGTAAAGAATGTGATTAAAGGCTCTTTTCCTATGTCAAAAGTTTTAGTTTTCGAGGGTAATAGCTACGTATGTTGAAAAAATGAAGATATTAGACTATTTTATGATTGCAAATGGTAAAGAATGTGATTAAAGGCTCTTTTCCTATTTCAAAAGTTTTAGTTTTCGAGGGTAATAGCTACGTATGTTGAAAAAATGAAGATATTAGACTATTTTATGATTGCACTGGTAAAGAATGTGATTAAAGGCTCTTTTCCTATGTCAAAAGTTTTAGTTTTCGAGGGTAATAGCTACGTATGTTGAAAAAATGAAGATATTAGACTATTTTATGATTGCAATGGTAAAGAATGTGATTAAAGGCTCTTTTCCTATTTCAAAAGTTTTAGTTTTCGAGGGTAATAGCTACGTATGTTGAAAAAATGAAGATATTAGACTATTTTATGATTGCAATGGTAAAGAATGTGATTAAAGGCTCTTTTCCTATGTCAAAAGTTTTAGTTTTCGAGGGTAATAGCTACGTATGTTGAAAAAATGAAGATATTAGACTATTTTATGATTGCAATGGTAAAGAATGTGATTAAAGGCTCTTTTCCTATTTCAAAAGTTTTAGTTTTCGAGGGTAATAGCTACGTATGTTGAAAAAATGAAGATATTAGACTATTTTATGATTGCAAATGGTAAAGAATGTGATTAAAGGCTCTTTTCCTATTTCAAAAGTTTTAGTTTTCGAGGGTAATAGCTACGTATGTTGAAAAAATGAAGATATTAGACTATTTTATGATTGCAAATGGTAAAGAATGTGATTAAAGGCTCTTTTCCTATGTCAAAAGTTTTAGTTTTCGAGGGTAATAGCTACGTATGTTGAAAAAATGAAGATATTAGACTATTTTATGATTGCAATGGTAAAGAATGTGATTAAAGGCTCTTTTCCTATGTCAAAAGTTTTAGTTTTCGAGGGTAATAGCTACGTATGTTGAAAAAATGAAGATATTAGACTATTTTATGATTGCACATGGTAAAGAATGTGATTAAAGGCTCTTTTCCTATTTCAAAAGTTTTAGTTTTCGAGGGTAATAGCTACGTATGTTGAAAAAATGAAGATATTAGACTATTTTATGATTGCAAATGGTAAAGAATGTGATTAAAGGCTCTTTTCCTATGTCAAAAGTTTTAGTTTTCGAGGGTAATAGCTACGTATGTTGAAAAAATGAAGATATTAGACTATTTTATGATTGCAAATGGTAAAGAATGTGATTAAAGGCTCTTTTCCTATTGTCAAAAGTTTTAGTTTTCGAGGGTAATAGCTACGTATGTTGAAAAAATGAAGATATTAGACTATTTTATGATTGCAATGGTAAAGAATGTGATTAAAGGCTCTTTTCCTATTTCAAAAGTTTTAGTTTTCGAGGGTAATAGCTACGTATGTTGAAAAAATGAAGATATTAGACTATTTTATGATTGCAAATGGTAAAGAATGTGATTAAAGGCTCTTTTCCTATGTCAAAAGTTTTAGTTTTCGAGGGTAATAGCTACGTATGTTGAAAAAATGAAGATATTAGACTATTTTATGATTGCAAATGGTAAAGAATGTGATTAAAGGCTCTTTTCCTATTTCAAAAGTTTTAGTTTTCGAGGGTAATAGCTACGTATGTTGAAAAAATGAAGATATTAGACTATTTTATGATTGCAAATGGTAAAGAATGTGATTAAAGGCTCTTTTCCTATGTCAAAAGTTTTAGTTTTCGAGGGTAATAGCTACGTATGTTGAAAAAATGAAGATATTAGACTATTTTATGATTGCAAATGGTAAAGAATGTGATTAAAGGCTCTTTTCCTATTTCAAAAGTTTTAGTTTTCGAGGGTAATAGCTACGTATGTTGAAAAAATGAAGATATTAGACTATTTTATGATTGCAAATGGTAAAGAATGTGATTAAAGGCTCTTTTCCTATGTCAAAAGTTTTAGTTTTCGAGGGTAATAGCTACGTATGTTGAAAAAATGAAGATATTAGACTATTTTATGATTGCAAATGGTAAAGAATGTGATTAAAGGCTCTTTTCCTATTTCAAAAGTTTTAGTTTTCGAGGGTAATAGCTACGTATGTTGAAAAAATGAAGATATTAGACTATTTTATGATTGCAAATGGTAAAGAATGTGATTAAAGGCTCTTTTCCTATTTCAAAAGTTTTAGTTTTCGAGGGTAATAGCTACGTATGTTGAAAAAATGAAGATATTAGACTATTTTATGATTGCACATGGTAAAGAATGTGATTAAAGGCTCTTTTCCTATGTCAAAAGTTTTAGTTTTCGAGGGTAATAGCTACGTATGTTGAAAAAATGAAGATATTAGACTATTTTATGATTGCAAATGGTAAAGAATGTGATTAAAGGCTCTTTTCCTATGTCAAAAGTTTTAGTTTTCGAGGGTAATAGCTACGTATGTTGAAAAAATGAAGATATTAGACTATTTTATGATTGCAAATGGTAAAGAATGTGATTAAAGGCTCTTTTCCTATGTCAAAAGTTTTAGTTTTCGAGGGTAATAGCTACGTATGTTGAAAAAATGAAGATATTAGACTATTTTATGATTGCAAATGGTAAAGAATGTGATTAAAGGCTCTTTTCCTATGTCAAAAGTTTTAGTTTTCGAGGGTAATAGCTACGTATGTTGAAAAAATGAAGATATTAGACTATTTTATGATTGCAAATGGTAAAGAATGTGATTAAAGGCTCTTTTCCTATGTCAAAAGTTTTAGTTTTCGAGGGTAATAGCTACGTATGTTGAAAAAATGAAGATATTAGACTATTTTATGATTGCAAATGGTAAAGAATGTGATTAAAGGCTCTTTTCCTATTTCAAAAGTTTTAGTTTTCGAGGGTAATAGCTGTATGTGAAAAAATGAAGATATTAGACTATTTTATGATTGCACATGGTAAAGAATGTGATTAAAGGCTCTTTTCCTATTTCAAAAGTTTTAGTTTTCGAGGGTAATAGCTACGTATGTTGAAAAAATGAAGATATTAGACTATTTTATGATTGCACATGGTAAAGAATGTGATTAAAGGCTCTTTTCCTATGTCAAAAGTTTTAGTTTTCGGGGTAAGAGCTACGTATGTTGAAAAAATGAAGATATTAGATATTTTATGATTGCAAATGGTAAAGAATGTGATTAAAGGCTCTTTTCCTATTTCAAAAGTTTTAGTTTTCGAGGGTAGCTAGTTGTCTGTGAAAAAATGAAGATATTAGACTATTTTATGATTGCACTTGGTAAAGAATGTGATTAAAGGCTCTTTTCCTATGTCAAAAGTTTTAGTTTTCGAGGGTAATAGCTACGTATGTTGAAAAAATGAAGATATTAGACTATTTTATGATTGCAAATGGTAAAGAATGTGATTAAAGGCTCTTTTCCTATTTCAAAAGTTTTAGTTTTCGAGGGTAATAGCTACGTATGTTGAAAAAATGAAGATATTAGACTATTTTATGATTGCAATGGTAAAGAATGTGATTAAAGGCTCTTTTCCTATGTCAAAAGTTTTAGTTTTCGAGGGTAATAGCTACGTATGTTGAAAAAATGAAGATATTAGACTATTTTATGATTGCACATGGTAAAGAATGTGATTAAAGGCTCTTTTCCTATTTCAAAAGTTTTAGTTTTCGAGGGTAATAGCTACGTATGTTGAAAAAATGAAGATATTAGACAATTTTATGATTGCACATGGTAAAGAATGTGATTAAAGGCTCTTTTCCTATTTCAAAAGTTTTAGTTTTCGAGGGTAATAGCTACGTATGTTGAAAAAATGAAGATATTAGACTATTTTATGATTGCACATGGTAAAGAATGTGATTAAAGGCTCTTTTCCTATGTCAAAAGTTTTAGTTTTCGAGGGTAATAGCTACGTATGTTGAAAAAATGAAGATATTAGACTATTTTATGATTGTAAATGGTAAAGAATGTGATTAAAGGCTCTTTTCCTATGTCAAAAGTTTTAGTTTTCGAGGGTAATAGCTACGTATGTTGAAAAAATGAAGATATTAGACAATTTTATGATTGCACATGGTAAAGAATGTGATTAAAGGCTCTTTTCCTATTTCAAAAGTTTTAGTTTTCGAGGGTAATAGCTACGTATGTTGAAAAAATGAAGATATTAGACTATTTTATGATTGCAAATGGTAAAGAATGTGATTAAAGGCTCTTTTCCTATTTCAAAAGTTTTAGTTTTCGAGGGTAATAGCTACGTATGTTGAAAAAATGAAGATATTAGACTATTTTATGATTGCAAATGGTAAAGAATGTGATTAAAGGCTCTTTTCCTATGTCAAAAGTTTTAGTTTTCGAGGGTAATAGCTACGTATGTTGAAAAAATGAAGATATTAGACTATTTTATGATTGCACATGGTAAAGAATGTGATTAAAGGCTCTTTTCCTATGTCAAAAGTTTTAGTTTTCGAGGGTAATAGCTACGTATGTTGAAAAAATGAAGATATTAGACTATTTTATGATTGCAAATGGTAAAGAATGTGATTAAAGGCTCTTTTCCTATTTCAAAAGTTTTAGTTTTCGAGGGTAATAGCTACGTATGTTGAAAAAATGAAGATATTAGACTATTTTATGATTGCAAATGGTAAAGAATGTGATTAAAGGCTCTTTTCCTATGTCAAAAGTTTTAGTTTTCGAGGGTAATAGCTACGTATGTTGAAAAAATGAAGATATTAGACTATTTTATGATTGCAAATGGTAAAGAATGTGATTAAAGGCTCTTTTCCTATTTCAAAAGTTTTAGTTTTCGAGGGTAATAGCTACGTATGTTGAAAAAATGAAGATATTAGACTATTTTATGATTGCAAATGGTAAAGAATGTGATTAAAGGCTCTTTTCCTATTTCAAAAGTTTTAGTTTTCGAGGGTAATAGCTACGTATGTTGAAAAAATGAAGATATTAGACTATTTTATGATTGCAATGGTAAAGAATGTGATTAAAGGCTCTTTTCCTATGTCAAAAGTTTTAGTTTTCGAGGGTAATAGCTACGTATGTTGAAAAAATGAAGATATTAGACTATTTTATGATTGCAAATGGTAAAGAATGTGATTAAAGGCTCTTTTCCTATGTCAAAAGTTTTAGTTTTCGAGGGTAATAGCTACGTATGTTGAAAAAATGAAGATATTAGACTATTTTATGATTGCAAATGGTAAAGAATGTGATTAAAGGCTCTTTTCCTATTTCAAAAGTTTTAGTTTTCGAGGGTAATAGCTACGTATGTTGAAAAAATGAAGATATTAGACTATTTTATGATTGCAAATGGTAAAGAATGTGATTAAAGGCTCTTTTCCTATGTCAAAAGTTTTAGTTTTCGAGGGTAATAGCTACGTATGTTGAAAAAATGAAGATATTAGACTATTTTATGATTGCACATGGTAAAGAATGTGATTAAAGGCTCTTTTCCTATTGTCAAAAGTTTTAGTTTTCGAGGGTAATAGCTACGTATGTTGAAAAAATGAAGATATTAGACTATTTTATGATTGCACATGGTAAAGAATGTGATTAAAGGCTCTTTTCCTATGTCAAAAGTTTTAGTTTTCGAGGGTAATAGCTACGTATGTTGAAAAAATGAAGATATTAGACTATTTTATGATTGCAATGGTAAAGAATGTGATTAAAGGCTCTTTTCCTATTTCAAAAGTTTTAGTTTTCGAGGGTAATAGCTACGTATGTTGAAAAAATGAAGATATTAGACTATTTTATGATTGCAAATGGTAAAGAATGTGATTAAAGGCTCTTTTCCTATTTCAAAAGTTTTAGTTTTCGAGGGTAATAGCTACGTATGTTGAAAAAATGAAGATATTAGACTATTTTATGATTGCAAATGGTAAAGAATGTGATTAAAGGCTCTTTTCCTATTTCAAAAGTTTTAGTTTTCGAGGGTAATAGCTACGTATGTTGAAAAAATGAAGATATTAGACTATTTTATGATTGCAATGGTAAAGAATGTGATTAAAGGCTCTTTTCCTATTTCAAAAGTTTTAGTTTTCGAGGGTAATAGCTACGTATGTTGAAAAAATGAAGATATTAGACTATTTTATGATTGCAAATGGTAAAGAATGTGATTAAAGGCTCTTTTCCTATGTCAAAAGTTTTAGTTTTCGAGGGTAATAGCTACGTATGTTGAAAAAATGAAGATATTAGACTATTTTATGATTGCAATGGTAAAGAATGTGATTAAAGGCTCTTTTCCTATGTCAAAAGTTTTAGTTTTCGAGGGTAATAGCTACGTATGTTGAAAAAATGAAGATATTAGACTATTTTATGATTGCAAATGGTAAAGAATGTGATTAAAGGCTCTTTTCCTATTTCAAAAGTTTTAGTTTTCGAGGGTAATAGCTACGTATGTTGAAAAAATGAAGATATTAGACTATTTTATGATTGCACATGGTAAAGAATGTGATTAAAGGCTCTTTTCCTATTGTCAAAAGTTTTAGTTTTCGAGGGTAATAGCTACGTATGTTGAAAAAATGAAGATATTAGACTATTTTATGATTGCAAATGGTAAAGAATGTGATTAAAGGCTCTTTTCCTATTTCAAAAGTTTTAGTTTTCGAGGGTAATAGCTACGTATGTTGAAAAAATGAAGATATTAGACTATTTTATGATTGCACATGGTAAAGAATGTGATTAAAGGCTCTTTTCCTATGTCAAAAGTTTTAGTTTTCGAGGGTAATAGCTACGTATGTTGAAAAAATGAAGATATTAGACTATTTTATGATTGCAAATGGTAAAGAATGTGATTAAAGGCTCTTTTCCTATGTCAAAAGTTTTAGTTTTCGAGGGTAATAGCTACGTATGTTGAAAAAATGAAGATATTAGACTATTTTATGATTGCAAATGGTAAAGAATGTGATTAAAGGCTCTTTTCCTATTTCAAAAGTTTTAGTTTTCGAGGGTAATAGCTACGTATGTTGAAAAAATGAAGATATTAGACTATTTTATGATTGCAAATGGTAAAGAATGTGATTAAAGGCTCTTTTCCTATGTCAAAAGTTTTAGTTTTCGAGGGTAATAGCTACGTATGTTGAAAAAATGAAGATATTAGACTATTTTATGATTGCAAATGGTAAAGAATGTGATTAAAGGCTCTTTTCCTATGTCAAAAGTTTTAGTTTTCGAGGGTAATAGCTACGTATGTTGAAAAAATGAAGATATTAGACTATTTTATGATTGCAAATGGTAAAGAATGTGATTAAAGGCTCTTTTCCTATTTCAAAAGTTTTAGTTTTCGAGGGTAAGAGCTTTGTCTGTGGAAAAAATGAAGATATTAGACAACTTTATGATTGCACATGGTAAAGAATGTGATTAAAGGCTCTTTTCCTATTTCAAAAGTTTTAGTTTTCGAGGGTAATAGCTACGTATGTTGAAAAAATTAAGATATTAGACTATTTTATGATTGCACATGGTAAAGAATGTGATTAAAGGCTCTTTTCCTATGTCAAAAGTTTTAGTTTTCGGTGGTAAGAGCTACGTATGTTGAAAAAATGAAGATATTAGAATATTTTATGATTGCAAATGGTAAAGAATGTGATTAAAGGCTCTTTTCCTATTTCAAAAGTTTTAATTTTCGAGGGTATAGATTTGTCTGTGGAAAAAATGAAGATATTAGACTATTTTATGATTGCACTTGGTAAAGAATGTGATTGAAGGCTCATTTCCTATGTCAAAAGTTTTAGTTTTCGAGGGTAATAGCTACGTATGTTGAAAAAATGAAGATATTAGACTATTTTATGATTGCAAATGGTAAAGAATGTGATTAAAGGCTCTTTTCCTATTTCAAAAGTTTTAGTTTTCGAGGGTAATAGCTACGTATGTTGAAAAAATGAAGATATTAGACTATTTTATGATTGCAATTAGTAAAGAATGTGATTAAAGGCTCTTTTCTATGTCAAAAGTTTTAGTTTTCGAGGGTAATAGCTACGTATGTTGAAAAAATGAAAATATTAGACAATTTTATGATTGCACATGGTAAAGAATGTGATTAAAGGCTCTTTTCCTATTTCAAAAGTTTTAGTTTTCGAGGGTAAGAGCTTTGTCTGTGGAAAAAATGAAGATATTAGACAATTTTATGATTGCACATGGTAAAGAATGTGATTAAAGGCTCTTTTCCTATTTCAAAAGTTTTAGTTTTTGAGGGTAATAGCTACGTATGTTGAAAAAATGAAGATATTAGACTATTTTATGATTGCACATGGTAAAGAATGTGATTAAAGGCTCTTTTCCTATGTCAAAAGTTTTAGTTTTCGAGGGTAATAGCTACGTATGTTGAAAAAATGAAGATATTAGACTATTTTATGATTGTAAATGGTAAAGAATGTGATAAAAGGCTCTTTTCCTATGTCAAAAGTTTTAGTTTTCGAGGGTAATAGCTACGTATGTTGAAAAAATGAAGATATTAGACAATTTTATGATTGCACATGGTAAAGAATGTGATTAAAGGCTCTTTTCCTATTTCAAAAGTTTTAGTTTTCGAGGGTAATAGCTACGTATGTTGAAAAAATGAAGATATTAGACTATTTTATGATTGCAAATGGTAAAGAATGTGATTAAAGGCTCTTTTCCTATTTCAAAAGTTTTAGTTTTCGAGGGTAATAGCTACGTATGTTGAAAAAATGAAGATATTAGACTATTTTATGATTGCAAATGGTAAAGAATGTGATTAAAGGCTCTTTTCCTATGTCAAAAGTTTTAGTTTTCGAGGGTAATAGCTACGTATGTTGTAAAAATGAAGATATTAGACTACATTATGATTGCACATGGTAAAGAATGTGATTAAAGGCTCTTTTCCTATGTCAAAAGTTTTAGTTTTCGAGGGTAATAGCTACGTATGTTGAAAAAATGAAGATATTAGACTATTTTATGATTGCAAATGGTAAAGAATGTGATTAAAGGCTCTTTTCCTATTTCAAAAGTTTTAGTTTTCGAGGGTAATAGCTACGTATGTTGAAAAAATGAAGATATTAGACTATTTTATGATTGCAAATGGTAAAGAATGTGATTAAAGGCTCTTTTCCTATTTCAAAAGTTTTAGTTTTCGAGGGTAATAGCTACGTATGTTGAAAAAATGAAGATATTAGACTATTTTATGATTGCAAATGGTAAAGAATGTGATTAAAGGCTCTTTTCCTATGTCAAAAGTTTTAGTTTTCGAGGGTAATAGCTGTATGTTGAAAAAATGAAGATATTAGACTATTTTATGATTGCAAATGGTAAAGAATGTGATTAAAGGCTCTTTTCCTATTTCAAAAGTTTTAGTTTTCGAGGGTAATAGCTACGTATGTTGAAAAAATGAAGATATTAGACTATTTTATGATTGCATGGTAAAGAATGTGATTAAAGGCTCTTTTCCTATGTCAAAAGTTTTAGTTTTCGAGGGTAATAGCTACGTATGTTGAAAAAATGAAGATATTAGACTATTTTATGATTGCAAATGGTAAAGAATGTGATTAAAGGCTCTTTTCCTATTTCAAAAGTTTTAGTTTTCGAGGGTAATAGCTACGTATGTTGAAAAAATGAAGATATTAGACTATTTTATGATTGCAAATGGTAAAGAATGTGATTAAAGGCTCTTTTCCTATTTCAAAAGTTTTAGTTTTCGAGGGTAATAGCTACGTATGTTGAAAAAATGAAGATATTAGACTATTTTAT